>NW_027491861.1:0-40923 GCF_021521415.1 Bidens hawaiensis | reverse complement strand
ATTATTTTACTTTATTACCCCTCGAGACTACGCCTGCCTCGGCCCAACGTGGCTTAGGAATAACAAAGTTAAATAACACATTATAAATCTGAGCCTCTACTCTAGGTCACCTCAGCAAACACCGCAGCGTTCGACTTAGTTAAGTTCCCGTATATATGCACAACGGTCGTACTCCCTGCAGGTGAGTGTCCTACGACCAAGGGTGGTGCGACGTGCCCATTCATCGCATAGTACCACCTATGTAAGGATCCAGACATACGTATACCACAGCCTGAGGGCTAGGTTTATACTCTTATCTATAATGGTTTTAGGAACACATAGTTCCTTGTAAACAAATTTCATATAACATGTTTGACTCATTTGAAAACAAGTTTATAAAAGTTAGGGGGCGTATTCACCTTTTCGCTTTAGGATCGGCTTCACTCGCCGTCCAAGGGTCTTTCCTTTCTTTATCTCGCACATATATACGTATCAATTCATATTCTTATTTCTTTTCTTTGTTATGTTTGTTTCTCTTTTATCGAGGTATCGAGTATAACCTCGACTTAAGGCTTAATCCTTTAATATAATATTATATGATATTGAACTGTCGTTACGCCTAACCTTATTGGCGTATTGGAAACCCTACGAAATCGAGCATCACTCCGACGCCGCTTTACTTCTTGATCAACTTTGATATGCCAACCTCAACACTCGTCGACACTTCTTTCGAGACTCTTCGCCATTACAACAACGCCTTCTTGATCGTATGTGGGTGGAGGGTGGCACGAACTTCGAGGAAACGTCGACACGGAAATCGAGGATCGGGACACGTTTAACGAGGAATTATGGCACATTTATTGAGGTGGATTGAGTATACGATTGTCGAGATTTAAAGAGATGTTAGAGAGAGAGTTGGGAACTCAGTTTGGTGTGTGAAAAATGAGAACCCGGACCTTGCTATTTATAGACGAAAAATTGGATCCCATCGCGGTTCGCGATGGGCTCCTGGGCACCCGTCGCGTATCGCGATATAGGGTTGATGACGCAGAGGGTAGGTCTGCCACGTGCTGACACGTGGCAGACGGTGTGTGCCATGTGTTGACACGTGGCGGACGTCATGCCACTTGTGGCCACGTGTCGGGACACGTGTCGACCGATGTGCCACGTGTGGACACGTGGCGTGCCACGCGTCTCGTTGTCAGACACCCCATCACGGTACGCGATGGGAGTCTCTTCTGTTCCATCGCGTAGCGTGATGGGTCAAGAAAATAGAATTTTTATTTTTAACCCTTAAGTTTGGAATTTGGCATTTTGAACTCGAAATTTTCACGATGTTACAATTCTTCAAATTGCATTTGTATTTATTTGAATTTATTTAAAATGAGGTATACTTCGTTGATTGTGTTTATAATTTTAGCTAGGTTTATGAGGCTTGATTTTGTTATGTTAAAGCTGCAGATCTTAGTTTACTTTATGTAATTTCGGTAAGGATATGTTTATTACTTTATTCTATGCTTATGTTTACCGATAGGAATATTTCATATGTCTAGGGTCATCGTTATGGTGATCATCTTGTTGATTGTTTGATGTCTCTGATTTAGTTACGTAGTTACATATCCATTTCGTATTTGCCTTCATTCGCAAAACATAAACTTGTTGATGAAAGGAATAAACTTTTTTCTCAATAATTCACTATAGGTATGTATCTCGTTCTTTCACTTTTTGAAGTTTTAATTGTTTGGATAATTAATATTTAAAACAGAGTGATATATTGTTTTTGAAGTTATTTGATAACGAAAGAAGCATAAAATTAAAGTAAACCATAATGCACACCAAGTGTATGTTAAATATCTTAAATGAGGATTACATATTGTTACACCATGTAAATGAGATTCTAGTGATCAATATTGTCTGTTTTGAACACCGTTAAAACTGTTTTTTTATTAATCCACTACAATATGACTTATTGAGCCACACATAGTAACTTTCACATAAACTAATTTGCGTTATAGACAAAATGAGTTTATTATGTGTTGTAACTTTCATATATTAAGTTCCTTCATAATGTACCTTAAAACTTGTTTAATGTTTGTTTCGTATATAGCTTATAATGCACACCAATTGTTTGATACAATGTTTGAGCCAAAATCTACTTTAATAAAATTGTAGTCTCATATAAATGACTCAATAATCCATTTAACATATATATTATAGAGTTGGTTTCCTTATTTTGTTGAATATTCTAATCTTCTTAAGTTTGGTGGAATTTATATGTGTTGTTTCTATATTTAGCTGGACCAAAAATGGACATAGTCTTACTAACCGAAGGGAAGGTGTTGAACCTGGAATGGAACTGATGACCAAATACCAAACAATGGATGGTTCAAACATCAGTTTTTCTCCATTAAGGTGTTTTGACAAACTATTGCTTTAAAACATCGGGTCTTGCAAACAACGACAAGAAAGAACTAACAACACAAAAATTGATTATGAAGAGAAGATCCAAACAACTGAAGTCTAACAACTTATGGGTCAAACATCAGTTGTTTAGAAAATATCACTAGTTAGCATAGGATTATATTGTCACACCCTGACTAGCAATAACCAAAGCGTAAAACTGGAATGCAATAGACACCAATGGTATTAACCACATTGTTTATAAAGAACACATTAACAAACTAATTTACATCATATCACATAATTCTAACTCTGTTTACAGACCAGGTGTTTCACAACATTAATCAGTTCATTAACTGCTTTATTACTTGTAAGTCCCCGGTCCCGGTGCCCCACATTGCCGTTGGATTTACTCATAAACACAGTTGTAACTATCAGAGTCAATTAAAACTTTCACGGAATAAATAAAACTTCAATCATTCGTTACAAAACATTCAAACTTGTCTTTAAAATAAAAGATAACATAGTTTATTTAAACATCATGACAAATCTTCTCGGGATGCTAGCCCTTTCAAGTGTCTGCCTCTCAAGCCAACTGTTTCAATCTATTCACCTACGTGCATACTAAAAGTCAACTACGCTGAGTGAGTTCTAGTTAAAACAGGTAACATACAATACATTCACATACATACATATATACATATCCGAAGATACATATTACATACTTAGCCTGCTACCTTTCTTTCATTCATTCATACATACATACTTTCTTTCTTTCTTTCATACTTTCATTCTTTTAGCCCATACACTACATACATAGCTATCTATTCGTTTTAAAGAGCCTTTCGCCCAATAACCTTCGCATATATTATTAGTGTCTGCAACTCTGTAACCTTCGCATATATTATTAGGGTCTGCAACCCTGTAACCTTCGCAGATATCATTAGGGTCTGCAACTCTTTAAGCATACCATAATACAACCATACATTATCTTCTTTATTTTTATTTTTATTTTTATTTCTTTCATACCTACACTTAATCTTTTCTATAACTTTCATATAATATTCATACATCATTCATAGACATTCATATATTATACATACTTCATTCATAAACATTCACATAGCATACACTTACCACCTAAGGTAAATGTATTAACTAATCACCCAGAGTATGCACACAACCCCGAAAACATAACAAGGAAATGGGGTTAGAAACTCACCTGTAAACGGTTCCATTATGAATTTACCGTTATGCCCTTCTTAAGCTGTGCACGGCTAACTGTGTATTAATCATAGTATCAATTAACTACTTCTAGCTATACCATACTTCTAGGTTATTGTAACCCTTAGCTACGGGGGTCCGGTGGCAGAGCCCCTGGCAGCGGGGTTCTAGGGGCGGCAACCCCTAACAGGGTCCAAGGGGCAGAGCCCCTGGCTGGGGTTAAGCTGCTAGTTCAGTTTGGAAAAAAAAATATTTTCACTAATAAGTCTTTACTAAAAACGTCAACACAAAACAGAAATTTAATTATTTAATCAAATCGA
This sequence comes from Bidens hawaiensis, assembly GCF_021521415.1. Taxonomy (NCBI): domain Eukaryota; kingdom Viridiplantae; phylum Streptophyta; class Magnoliopsida; order Asterales; family Asteraceae; genus Bidens; species Bidens hawaiensis. The sequence continues at coordinate 37,000 of NW_027491861.1, read as the reverse complement.
ATCTTCGCTTTAAACGTTACTTTTCATTATTAATTACTTATCTTTAGTTCATATACCATATAAGTCGTTGTCTATCGTTTACGTACGTATACGTTGTTTTTCTTTCTTTTATATTTGTAAATCATTAACAAGTCCGTATAACTCACTATGGGCGTGTAAGTCCTAAGCGCATAAGTCATTTTCGGCGTATTAGTCCATACATATACGGCATGTACTTGCTTATGCGTTACCTATACATACATGGGCATATACATACACGCTATATACATATGCGCTTCATACATATACGGATTACATATGCGCCGTATACATATGCGCTACATACATATACGCCACGTACATATACGGTCCACCTTATACTCTTGACACCCTTACACGCCGATCATGCTTATACGGCCGCTTAATTTATACGGTGTATATACTTATACGCCGTAAAGTTCTGTTCAGCTATCTTGTTACGCGTTTTCAAGGTTTTTCTTCGATTCCGGCGCCGTTAGGCGTTGTTAACCACCATGGTTGATCGGGGTTTGATCGTTTATAATCTAGGTAGCTTCGGGGTGTCCAGATCTGAGCTAAGGTGGTCCTTAAGCTCGTTTTTGGTTGATTAAACACCCGAACAAAGATGGATCTAGATCCAAACGGCTTGTAAGGCAGCACGGGGCTGCGGTGTCGGATTCTACTAGGTTGGTTTAGCTGAGATAAATCATTTCTTACATTTGGTTGGTCTCGGATCGTTGAATATAGTAGAGTAGAGAGTGTTTGGCTTAAGTGTGTGTTTTTGAATGTGTAGGCTTTGGTGTAGAGATGGATGAAAATGGAAAGGATTAGGGTTTAAGAGGTATTTATACTCCCTTAAGCCCATGGACCTAAGGCTCATCTTTCCTTTTTAGTCCATATTTAATTTTATCATTAAAGCCTACTTATCCTTCCATCTTTATTATTTTATTATTTTTCTACTAACTCAAGTAAACTTTTTCATCATAAATAAATAATATACTAAATATTATTTTTAGAAATTTCAGGATGTTACATTTCTTATTAGCATACTTGTGTTTCTCTACAATGGTTTCATTCACGATCCGAACACATAGCACACAAACACCTTATTCCAACTTTGGTGCACCTGAAAAACATGTTAAAAAGGGGTCAACTACGAATAGTTGGTGAGTTTAACAAGTTTAAACGAAAATCAGATATTGTATTCATCATGATCATGATTTATATATATATATATATATATATAAATATATATGATATAATTATACTAAGTCACAACTGAAACCTTGACGTGCTTTTTCCCACATGGCCTCCACTACCAACGCACTCCCCTGGCCTTCACTGCCCACGACATGCCCCAAGTAGCTATGCCTAACACCATATAGCGTGCATGTATAGTTATATGGTCATGTGCAATTGTAGTAATGTCTTGTCATACCCCATTAGCTCAACAAATTGGGTTTGTCAAAAAACATTCTTTTCACCCCAAATGTTCATAAAACCGTTTGAAATGAGGGGTCATGAAACTCACCTTATCGTGATATAGGGTCAACAATACACATTCTATAGCTAGTATGCCTCGATTATAGCCCGACTCCTTTAATCGGTAATGTATTGTTAATACTTGTATAGCTTTTGAACGGATTTGGGCTACATATCTAGTTTGGGTATGGCTTTTACACCAAGAACATGTCAATAGTATTAGATTGTGACGTTGTACAATGTCTAATATTCAAAATTAGTTTGGTTCAGTGGCGCCGTTGCCGGGGAGTTGTTGGCAACGTGTGTTAGCTATAGTAGTTTTTGTTTGTTATTTTCCGGCTTACGGTGGTTGTGTTAGTGTGCAGGTACCTACAGGTGTATGCATACTAGAGGCTCTAACAGGTCATCACCGCTAGTTATTGATCCCGAGATTGACAGAACGCTTCGAAGAAACAGAGTTTTACTTAGAGAGAACAAGCTTCTCGGTTCTCCAACTGCATCAGAAAACAACATGGATTCACCAGTTCCCACTTCGGGTCAAACAATTCCAACCACACCTCCACCAAATCCACCTCCACCAATCACTACTAATATACCTACAACATCAAGTGAACTCCAACCACCGCCTACAACTGAACCCATTAATGCTCAATTCACCTATGCAACATCATCCACATTACCACCTATTACCAACCTTTTTTCTAACTTTGGTGCGTCATTATCATCTCAACAACATCAACAACCACCCTTTCAATAATCACAATCAAGCTACCAATATGGGTTTGACAATGAATTTGAGGGGTATGAAGTGGAAGGTTACTACATGGGAGGTGATGGAAGCAAAAGGGTAAATCCGGGAAATTTTGGTTATGGTCAATGGCATCAACCGGAACAGTTGTAAGAGCTTAATCGACAACAACCATCGCCGGTTATTCAACAACAAGCTCAACCACCAGTTCAACAACAAGCTCAACAATAACCACTGGTCGTTGTTAATCAAGTTCAATCGCCACTGATTATTCAACAACCGCAAGGGCAACCTCAAGATCAACAATTCCAACCACAAATGCCCCAACCACAGTTTTAATAACAATTTGCACAGCCAAGGCCCGTTTATAGGCAAATGGGTCAACTAAGAGTACCAATGGGGTACTAAGAAGGCATGCAAGAGAGATGGTAAGGGGGATTGAAGCCCATTTCCAACCCATAATTGCTAATAATCCGTCTCCGATGGTTATCCCTTATAATCAACAAGGGAGGACATTTGAAGTGAGAACCAATGCACTCCAAAGTCTACCAAAGTATAAAGGTTTAGAAACAGAAGAACCGTATTTTCATTTGGAGGCATATGACTCTATCTGCAACACGATTTGAGGTCAAGGTTTTTTAGCGGATGAGGTTAAGTTGGTTCTCTTTCAATTCTCTTTGGAAGATAAGGCGAAAAGATGGTTCTACACATTGCCTTCCGCATCAATTTACACTTGGGCCGAGATGCAACAACGATTTTTGAAAGAATTTTACACGGCTCAAAAAACTAACAATGCAAGAAGAAGTCTAAGATCTTTCCAACAACAATCAGGCGAAATGTTTCATGTAGAGTTTGAGCGGTTTAATATGATGATCAAGAATTGTCCTCATCATGGTATTGCTCTTTGGGGGTTATTGAATGCGTTTCATGAAGGGTTGAGTGCGGAAGATGAACAAAATTTAATGTCGATTACGAATGGTTTGTTTGGTACCAATTATGAACAAGATGATTGGGCATATTTGGAACAAATGGCGGTTACTTTAAAGAGAAAGGCCCAAACCGGACGAAGAGCAAGCCGGCGATTGGTAGACCTCAAGTGCAAGCCATGGAAGAAGGAAACATACAAACCACTAATCATGTAATAAATGTTTGTACAAATTGTAATGAGTTGGGTGATTCTTCGAAGGTATGTGTGGTAGGTCAAGCACCGGTGGAAGAGGTGAATGCACTTCAAGGGGGAGGTGGTAGGAATTACAACATGAACTCCAACACCTACCACCCCGGGTTAAGAAATCACCCAAATTTTTGATATGGAAACCTGGCCACTCAATCTAACCCGAATTTTCAAGGAAATCAAGGCAATTATGTTCCTCGCCAACAATATAATAACCAAGGTAATTTTCAAGGCGGGAATAATCAAGGGTTCCAAGGTCAAGGAGGTGGCGGTCAAAGTGGGTCAACGGATCAAAGTTCATCAAGTGGCAATGAAGTTATGGACATGTTGAAGTTGATGCAACAAGACATGCAACGAAGAAATCAACTTGATGAAGTGAGAATGCAAAAGGATGAAGTTAGAGATAAGGCCATCCAATCATTGACCACACAAATGGGTCAACTCGCAACTAAAGTGTCAGAGTTGAAGAAAAATAAAGGTCAACTACCAAGCGACACTAAGGTAAATCCGTCCCATAGTTCATCTAGTAATGTTCGATAAATCATGTTAGTGTGCTAAGAAGTGGTAAAGAATACAAAAAAGATGTATCACCGGGTTTGGTTGATGAGGAAGTCGAGGACATTACGGGTAATGAAAGTGATAATGAAATTGAAACTAATAAACCTACAAAACATGTCACTTTTGAAAAACCGGTACAAAATCCGGGTCAACCTTCAAATTTAAATGATAAAAACAAGGAAGTCGAACCAAGTGCGGTTCCATTTCCTTCGGCGTTGCTTGACCAGGGTAAGAAAAATGTAATTGTTAAAAGGGGTCCTCAAAAAGAGGAGATGTGGGAAGTATTTACACATGTAAAATGAATTTACCTCTACTTGAGGCAATAAAACAAGTACCCGCGTATGCTAAGTTTTTAAAAGAACTATGAACTCAAAAGAGGCAACAAAAAGTATCTAAACGAGTGGATTTAACTGAGCGGGTAAGTGCGGTTTTAAAAGAAGATCTTCCTCCTAAGCTTCAAGATCCAAGAACGCCCTTAATTAATATTCAAGTAGGTGATTTTCAAATGTCTAGGGCGTTACTAGATCTTGGGGTCGGAGTAAGCATTCCTCGGGGGGTTTATATGACCAACATGACTTTGGTCCTTTGAAACGTGTTGAGACCACGGTTGTATTGGCAGATTTGTCTCATAAACTTCCCCATGTAATTGTGAAGGTGGATGATTTTTACTATCCTATGGACTTTTTAGTGTTAGACTATTCTTCAGGTGACCCAAGTCAACAACAAAATGTTATCTTGGGTCGACCATTTTTGAACACTGCTCATGCAATCATTGATTGCAAATTTGGTACCGTTGACATGGCGTTTGGTAATCGTAAAATGCGCCTTAATGTTTTTACTAACGTTTCTAATTCTTTGAGTGGTGAAGAATGTTTTATGACAGATTTGGTGGACCATTGTATTCCTCATGAATATGATGAAGATTGCGAAAAAGCTTGTATTTGTGATGATTCTGAACAGGTACACGTGTGTTCTTTGAGGATGGAAGAACAAAAACAGGATATCTTAGCTATGCAAGAGGGAAGGCCACCATGGACACATCAATTTGAAAGCTTGCCAACAGAGATCAATTCGAACACAAAGCCGTCTTTGGAATGTCCACCAAAGGTTGAATAGAAGGAACTCCTAAGTCATTTGAAGTATGCATTCTTAGGGTAGAATGAAACCCTTCCGGTTATCATTGCTTCTAACTTGGGGGAAGAACAAGAGAGAGCGTTGGTAAAAGTGTTGGTGGCACATAAAGCTGCTATTGGTTGGACACTTGCAGATTTAAAGGGTATTAGTCCTTCGATTGCTATGCATAAAATAATCACTGATGAGGAGGCTAAACCAACAAGGGAGACTCAAAGACGGTTGAACCCGAATTTGCGATAAGTGGTAAAAAAGGAGGTTATCAAGTGGTTGGATGCGGGGATCATTTATCCCATTTCAGACAGTGCATGGGTGAGCCCGACACAGGTAGTACCCAAGAAAGCCGGCATACAGGTAATAAAAGGTGATAATGGTGAACAAATCGCCACCCGACCGGTAACCGGGTGGCGAGTGTGCATCGATTATAGAAAACTAAATAATGCAACCTCAAAAGACCATTTTCCATTACCGTTCATTGATCAAATAGTTTTGAAAAACATTCGGGTAAAACATATTATTGTTTTTTGGATGGATATTCGGGTTACAATCAAATTGCAATTCATCCCGATGACCAACATAAGACCACCTTCACGTGTCCTTATGGTACTTTTGCCTTTAGGCGAATGCCATTTGGACTGTGTAATGCCCCGGCTACTTTTCAAAGATGCATGATGAGCATCTTTTCTGACATGGTCGGGAATCACTTGAAGTGTTTATGGACGATTTTTCTATTTTTGGCTCAACATTCGAATCGTGTCTCGTTGATTAGAAAACGTTTTAAAACAATGTGTTGAGACAAACTTGGTGTTGAGTTGGGAAAAAAAGTCACTTCATGGTGCAAGAGGGCATTGTGTTGGGTCATGTGGTTTCAAGTAGGGGAATGGAAGTTGACCAAGCTAAAATAAAAGTTATTTCATCTTTATCACCCCGAAAAATGTTATAGGGGTGAGATCGTTTTTGGGACACGCCGGATTTTTTATTAGATTCATTAAAGGTTTTAGTGCAATTTCAAAACCTTGATGTAATCTCTTATTGAAGGATGTCCCCTTTGAGTTTACTGATGAATGTTTGCAAGCTTTTGACAGCTTGAAGGAGAAGTTGGTAGAAGCACCCATTCTACAATCACCGGATTGGTCAAATCCATGTGAAATCATGTGTGATGCTAGCGACACCAAGGTCGGAGCAGTTTTGGGTCAAAGAGTAGAGAAAAAGCCGGTGATGATATACTATGCAAGCAAAACTTTATCCGAGGCGCAATTAAATTACACCACTACCGAAAAGAGTTACTTGTAGTGGTGTACGCCTTGGTTAATTTTCGGTCGTATATCTTGGGAAGTAAAGTTGTGGTGTACTCGGATCATAGTGCGGTCCGGTATTTGATGGAAAAGAAAGACGCGAAACCGCGTTTGATTCCATGAGTGTTATTGTTACAAGAATTTGATCTTGAAATCCGGGACAAGAAAGGTTGTGAGAATGTAGTGGCAGATCATTTGTCTCGGATTCCACTTGAAGGTATTGACGATCCGATAGAGATAAATGAACGGTTTCCCGATGAACAACTATTAACCGTATCAACCGCACCGTGGTATACACATTTTGTGAATTATTTAGCCACATAATCTATGCCAAGTCATTGGGTGAAGAAATGAAGACAACGATTCATGGCTCAAGTGAAACAATATATTTGGGATGAACCGGATTTGTTCAAGATTGGTTCGGATCAAGTTATAAGGAGATGTATTCCTAAGTCCGAGGTGTTGGAAGTTTTGACTCATGCACATGCATCGGCATGCGGGGGTCATTTTAGCTGTCAGAAAACGGGCTATCGGGTGCTTCAAAGTGGATTTTATTGGCCCACCATTTTTAGAGATGCAAGTGAGTATGCCCAACATTGTTTGAATTGTCAAAAGTTGGGTAGTATCTCAAAACGGGATGAAATGCCATTGCAACCGATTTTGGTGTTAGAGATTTTTTACGTATGGGGAATTGACTTTATGGGCCCGTTTCTAAACTTAAATGGATTTTTATATATCTTGGTTGCGGTCGATTATGTGTCCAAGTGGGTAGAAGCGGTAGCAACAAGAACCAATGACCATTCGGTAGTTTGCAAATTCGTTCAATCAAACATCTTTCTCGGTTTGGTATTCCGCGTGTTATTATTAGTGATGGTGGGTCGCATTTCAAGAATTTCAACTTTGGGAAATTATTAAAAAGGTACAATGTAAATCACCGAATTACTACTCCTTATCATCCACAAACAAGTGGACAAGTTGAAGTGTCCAATTGCCAAATTAAGGAAATCTTGATGAAGACGGTGCGGGTCGATAGAAAGGATGGGCCTTCTAAGTTAAATGATGCATTGTGGGCGTATCGGACCGCCTCCAAAACTCCTATTATCACAACTCCTTATCGGTTAGTTTATGGGAAAGTGTGTCATTTACCAATGGAGTTGGCGCATAGGGCGTTTTGGGTGATCAAAAATGTTAATATGGATTATAACAAAGCGGGTGAATTGAGAAAGTTGAAATTGAATGAGATTGAGGAAATCCGGGATGAAGCCTGTGAATGTGCTTCCGCATATAAAGACAAACTAAAAACGGTCCATGATGCAAAGTTGAGAAAAAAGACTTTTGAAGTGGGTCAAAAGGTGTGGTTGTATAATTCAAGGTTAAAGTTATTTCCGGTAAGTTAAAGAGTAAGTGAATGGGCCCATATATCATCACAAAAGTGGGACAGTTTGGTGATGTGGAGATAGAAGATGTTCAAGAGCAAACAAAACAAGTGGTGAACGGTCAAAGACTTAAACCTTACTTGGAAGGAAAGGACATCAATAAGCTCGATGTGGACCGGGTGAGTTACTTGTTACGCTCACCGGATGAAGAAACGAATTAAGAGGCCAAGGTATGTTGTATATTCTAGTATAGGTTAATTTAGTTTTTATTCAAAATTGGTTTAAAAAAAATTACCTTCTCGTTTTGGAGTTTGTCCAAGTCAAGTGTTGGGAAGTCTTTGTGTTTTTCTTTACTGTGTTGGGGACAACTCGGGTTTTTCATGAGGGGTAGGGTAATTTTTATTTTTAATCTTGTAAATAAGTTTTTAATCATTTTAGTTATTCTTAGTTCCTTTTTATAAATAAATAAATATCATAGTGAATCGTGGACCACGGTTGGAACCTTGGCCCACGGTGGCTTACCATGTGGCACGACGAAGAGGGACACCACGATACGGTGCCCTCTGGTCGTTTTGACACAACTACACCGTGACCCACGGTGTGGACCGTGGGCCACACCGTGGGTCACGGTCCGACTGAGAACAACGAGCAGACCTGAGTATACCATGACCCACGGTGTGAACCGTGGGCCACTGTTCGATCATGACAGCCATAGGGGAACCGGTTTTGGGTTTACTAAAAAATAAAAATTAAAATTTACATCAATTCTACACCACATAAATCACCAACCTTCACTATTTACTTTCAATTTCATCTATTATCACCATCTTCTTCTTCTCCACTCATCTCTACTAACCCTAACTCTCTACTTCAATCCCTCATAACTTTCTCATATCTTCACCAATTCAAGCGATTTTTGGGTCTATTTTGACTAGAATTTCACAAGGGTTTCGATTATATCATTGCATTTGAAGAATCTCTTGGTTTGTTGGTAGATTTTGGACAATTAAGTCCGAAAATCATGGGTTTTGGTTTACTTTGAAGCTTTCTTCATCTTCATCTCCTACAACACCAAGGTATGGAATTTATTTACATTATTGATGGTGTATTGCAGTAAAGTTGTAAGTTGTTCATAATTATTTCTATATACCCACTTGCGTGTTTGAGTAATTAGAATAATGATTATACATTATGGTTGTGGCTAGTGAATAAAAGTTACAAACTTATGGTTGTTTAATTGATAATGTGGAAATCATGTGTTGAAGCAAGTATTGAAATTTTTGGTAAATCGATTAACGAGTGATTATCCATAACCATAGTAACAAGCAAGTGTGGGGAAATTTATGTTGACTTAACTTAGTTTGTTTGGGTTGTTTGATGTGTGTAGATGGGTGTTACCTTGGATAAAGGAAAGGCAAAGTCAAAGGCAAAGGCATCATCTTCTAGCGGTCGAGTTGCCCAAGCAAAAAGGAAAAGATTGCATGAAGAACAAGCGCGAGTGCCTTTACAAACTGTAAAACCCACTTGGAGAGGTGGGGTGTTGTCAAAATATGCACTAAAATGGCAAGCCGAATTGTTCATAGATAAGATGGCCACATTGAGAAGTAGAATCGAGGGATACATGTGTGAGAAAGAGGTAACTGATCCGGGGTTTGAGGCTTTTGGGATAATTGACAAATTTAAGGATTTAGGATGGGAAGCAGCTCTGAAGTGTTATGATGAAGAGACTAACACTTTGTACGATAGAGAGATTATTGAGTGGGTGTCCACTTTAAGATGCCCCACCTACAAGAAGGGGCATGACATGAAATTAATTGGAACGGTGGGATGACAGGAAGTGGTAATGTCATTTGACACATTTAATCAGATTGCGCTTTTTGACACCAAACCAAGAAACTCATATGTGTATCCTTTTGTAAAAGATTTATTTGAATGTCCCGACAAGCATCCTCAATGGCACAACATGCTTGAAAAGGATCTTAAAAGCGGTGGAGGTTCGGGTGATCAGATTAAAAGAAAGGATCTGAAGATTGAGGCAAAGTTATTGATGTCTATTTGCTTGTACAATGTGATGCCCCGAAGGGGAGATATTTCGATAGTTCGGAACTGCGATATTCCCATATTGTACGCATTAATGTGCGGGACGCCCCTTATTTCTTACCGATATCTAGTCATGCATAACATTTGGATCAGCCGGGAAAGCAATAAGCGGAAGTTAATTCCGCATTGTCGACTGGTCACAACATTACTAAAGAACCATGGTGTGATTAGTGAAGACTCGGTGGGAATGACCAAGGGGTTCAAAGAGTTCAAGTTGTCAGATTTACCGGGGTGGGTTTAAACACTAACAGATAGACATCATGTGCTTTTGTGTGATAACATAAGATGGAGAGTGATTCGAGAAGATGTGGAAGTAGATGAGGATGAGGAGATAGAACAGGTGGAAGAGGAAGGTGAACCCGATTACATGGATGTGGGTGGTGGCAGCAGTTCCCAACATGGGGGTTGGGATTATTCGGCTGGGTATGACTCGTATGGTAATAATTGGGCCCATGTGGGGTCAATGAATGAGGTGATGAAAAGGCATAGGCCTTCCACGTATGAAACTGGTCGGATGAGACACGCGCATTATTTGATCATCAGACCTTCATGGGGGCCTAGGCTGAGCGGGCCGAAAAAGAGAGGCACGACAGGTTAGAGATGTGGAACCGTGCAATGCTTATGGGCGAGAGAATGAGATGAATATGAGATACTTGGATGATAGGAATCGGAGGATGCATGATCAATGGCATGCAGGTGAACCGGTTGTACCGGATCCACCAAGCGTAGATTACACGACCCTTACCTCCATATGACGGTTCGGTACGCTATCCTGAACCACCTCTTCATCATTCCATGTGGGTCAGCCCAATGTAGTCAATGGCACCACCACCATCACAAGAAGAAGGAAGCATCAACAACGATGGGGCGTTTAACTTTGGCCAGTTTTCAGATTTCATGACATCTATCTTTGGGCCGGCCCACCCGCCTTACAACTGATCGAGCCTCGTGATTCCAGGTGAACATTGTTCTGTATATTTTTATATAGTTGTTATTATTTTTGTTTTTACTTATTTGGGTGGATGGGTGGAGGATGGAATACTTATGATTAAGTATTATGGGTTGTGTTGAAAAGAAGGTTGTGTAGTTTGTTTTATTTTTCTCAAAATCGTACATTGGGGACAATGTATCCCAAGTGTGGGGATGAGGAAAATTACGTTTGTTTTGAAAAATTTCGTGTAAAAAAATCAGAACAATTAAAAAATCAGAAAAATTAAAAAAAATTAAAAAAAAAATGTGTGTTTAAAGAAACCGGAAAGTGGTAAGATGGCGGGGTAAAGTTTTGGTCCCTTTTCATGGTCACAATTCCCTAAATAACATGTGCTTAGTTGTTTAAAAAAAAGGAGATTATGTAGTTTTCTAACCAAGGTTAGCATGCTTTCGGTGTAATAACTTGCATAACATATTCGTTTACACTTGATAATTGAGAAAGTATTGGTTGGTGAGAAGGTTGATATTCTCCGATAGAACTTGTACAATTAGTGCATTTCGAGATCTTAGCGTGGTATGAGTGCAAAAGTGATAGAGTCACTTAGATTAAGCCTCGTCTGGATGAGCGAGAGTGTGGGTTTTTGGGGGGTTGGGCATCATACATTATATATATGAGCGTGGATATGAGAGGGGCGGGGGGTGGGTTTTTTTAGAAAACCTTATTGGACATATTCTTTTATTTAATCAACCCCGGTGATATATTGCGAGACTATCTGGCTTAATAGTTCTTTTTGTATTTGTAATTGTTTTTGTATTCATCAATAGAGAGTTTTAAGCATTATGTTTATTATGTCTGTTCTCAGAAAAAAAAAGGAAAGAAACGAAAAAAAAACAAAAAAAGTGTTCAAGACTAAGTGTTCAAAGCATTATGTAGTGAGTGAAAAAAAAAGAAGAAAAAGAGAAAGAGAAATAAAAAGAGAAGTTAGTGATGTTTATATAGTTGTTTATTTCATTGTTTACTTAGTTTGTTTGTAATAAGCTAGATCGGATCGTTTGAGCTACTTTCAATATTCCCTTCCATACCCTTACACTTAGCCCCATTACAACCCGTTTTAAACCATCTTGATTTGCATTCATGTCAAAAGCATTTACATTGGTGGAGATTTGATGATTGTACAAGCGTATGCGAGGAGAATTGATTAGTTGTGGAAATGTATGTATGATCACCAAGAAGAGGTTAATGTGTAAGTGTTATGTACATGTAAAAACCGAAAGCATGTTAGGTTTGGTTAAAAATCTATGGTTTAAATGGAACATCAAGTGAACTAGTGCAATCGATAGAAATGAAAGAATAGGGTATGACTTGGGACCTTAACTGAACCGGAATTGTGGTATGGTTGGTGACTACAAGTTGAAAGTAATAGAAAGTTTGTGTTGAGATGTTATTTGGGGGCAAGCAACGATTAAGTGTGGGAATGTGACGGGTGGTCCATGGGACAACCCTTAAGTGATTTAAGACCGTAACAATCTTGCATTTAAATGGTTTATCTTGTGGAATTAGATAACTACGGTGTGTTAGGTTATTTGAAGGTTAAGAGGTGGTTCCAGAGCTATTATGGTGTATAACGAAGAAACCAAAGGAACCGACGAGTTAAGAATATTAAACAAGTGAAAAAATGGATTTTTGTGGCCGAGTCCAAATAAACCGATTACAACTAGTTAGATAGCGATAAGTGGGCATCGAACACTGGGAGTTTGTGAAAAATGCGTTACTGAGTAGCTACAAAATTTATCAAACTAAGTGCAAAAGTAAATTCAAAGAGTTGGTTGTTTGGTTTTGATTAACAAAAATAGCAAAAGCAATAAACGAGTTTTAAACAATATAAGAAACAATGCTCTCTCCCGATTTCAGGTTTCCAATGTTCATAAAGTTAACGTTTACTTGTGGGGTGAACTACACAAATATAATTCAAGAAAATGCGTTTGGATGTGATAAAAGAGGACTAAGTACTTGGATTATAAAAACGCGAGGTTGTCACTCAATAATCAGTTTAGTATTGTTAACCCTAATTCTCTTCTACTAAATCTCGATTGCCTATGGCACCAAGAACGGATAGTCAAGAACACGAATTTATACCGTACTAACAATTACAAAACAAACTCACAATCACATAGCAATATATTCATAAGATCAAAATACTATCCCACAAATAACATAAACGATTAACAAATATACAATTGAAAACCTTACAATTAGGGAGAACATAAAGAGTACTAGCCCCTCATCATTCGGTTCATCATAGCAAAATCAAAGTATTTAGATGAATCTTCAATCCAATTCAACAATTACAATCACCAAAATAAAGTACTTGCCCTCACTAATTCGTCTCTCGGGTGTTTTGAATGAAAGATAGATCAAAAGACATTGAAAAACGACTAAAAATATAAAGGGAATCGGGCAGTTACGACCCGCATCGTGGCCCACGGTTCACACCGTGGGTCACGGTGTCTTTCTGCATAAACTGTGCCATGGCCCACGGTCTCCACCATGGGCCACGGTGGGCTTCATGGTGATCTCAGAGGCCACGATATGGTGGCCTCTGTTCCTTTTGTTCATTTGGACCGTGGCCCACGGTCTAGACCGTGAGCTACGGTGGACTCAGCCACAAAACTACATTTTTCCACTTGTTTAATCTTCTTAACTCGTCGGTTCCGTTGGTTTCTTCGTTATACACCTTAATAGCGTTAGGACCTCCTCTTAACCTGCAAATAACCGAACACACCGTAGTTATCTAATTCCACAAGATAAACCAATTAAATGCAAGATTGTTACGGTCTTAAATCACTTAAGGGTTGTCCCATGGACCACCCGTCATTCAGTTTCACCGTTTTACGTGCCTGACCAAGTTGATCATTTACGCGTTTTGAAAATAGGTAAGATCACACAAACTTGAGTAAACGTACTATTTGATAAATTGATACTAACTATAAAAGAAAACTAAGGTTAGATGTCCGGATTCGCTACAGGGTTCGTTTATACAAACTGGGTTGTAAAAAACGTGCACAATTCGTCTATATTGTCCGAAATTCTCTTAAAAAGTTCGGGTTTACTAAATTTATCAAAAAACTATGATATTTGACCACTCTTGTTGTTTTGATATCCCAACAAGTTCGTTAATCAGAATGTTACCGGTTTTATCAAAACTTATATTTGTTTAACTTTCAAATTAGCACAACTTTTTATCTGAACATAATTAAGTTACGAAAATTGCGAAAATTTATACACTTTTTAATTATTAACTGTAGATTTGTATAAAAATATTTTCAGATATTATACCTATTTATTTATTTATATAATATCATTTAATATGTTAATATTAATCAATAGTTCTTCCTTTTATACCAAACAACACCTGAAAAATCCGATTATTTTTCTGAATGGTCAAAATATCTTCAAAAACTCCCTGTAAGATTCCCAAACTCAAATGCTTAACTAAAATAGCTTTTAAAGCATTAATCGATTGTTAAAAATCTATTAAACGAGAATCCAGAAATCATAGCTACGGTTCTCCAATGGACCCAACGTTTTATGTGTGATCTTATAATGAGCTCCCCAAGTTCTCCATAAAATTTCAAAATTTTTCAAACTATTTTTCTACTTTTCATAATAAGTCCTTAATAAACAATAATAAATCACAAAAGTTATCCGTTTAGTGAACAATTATCAAATTTGGGCATGGACTTATTTATATGATTCCTGATGTCCCTGAAAATTTTTAAAAGCAAAAATGTGCACGTCACAGTCTAAGCCCAAACGACCCCTAAACGAGTGTTTTGGTTAATACCTTTTCGTTTTCCGGTTAATATCTACAGATCATATACAACAAAACCAAACATGTAACACCCATAATAAAGCTTTGTAACATATGTTTTTGGTCAAGGTTCTAAATTGAGTTTTTAATCCTTAAAAACACTATTTAAACCTTCTAATATGAGTTTATCACCAAAAAAAGTATATGATTCATTTTGGTACATATGCTTAGCATAAAATTATGTTTTTGGACCAGATGGAAGCGTTTTTGTAACATCCTAAAATTATATTAATAAATAAAAGGAATTATGTTTGTTTATTGTGTGTTAATATTTAATTAAGATTAAATATAATAAAGAGTATGGACTTGGGTGGAGAAAGATGGAATAAGGGTTGTGCCTTAGGTCCATGGGTTTAAGAGAGTATAGATACTCCCTTAAGCCTCCCTAAAACCTTAAAACCCTCGTTCTTATCCATCTTATTATCTACACACTCAAAACACACACATACACAAACACCCTCAAGGCCGCAAGCAAGGGAGACAAGATCCGAGACCAAACGAGCTTTGATTCTTGATAAATCTTGGATAAACGAACAAGATACAAGATTTGTTGTTCATAACCAACCTAACCGTGACCTAACAAACGTTTAAAGGCATGCTCTTTATCTTTAAAGATTACGTCTTTATGAACGGTTTGCCCTAAAACTTAACTCTAGAATAGATCAGGTCTAGGTAAAACATAAAGTTACAAACTTGATGTTTAGAATGGACTTAACGAACTCATGGTTATAAATGGCTCATAAAAGAAACCCTAGATCTAGTTTTTGTACATTTTTAGCCATAAAGGTCCAAGCTTTATGGTTGCACGGGTCAAGTTTTGGCTGAAAACGTTTAGGGAAACGTTTACGGGCTAATACCAAACCATAATAGGGTATCAAAGTCATGATAAGAAATTATAATGGCGATAAAAGAACCAAACTGGTTCAGCTCGTTTGCATACACAAGCTAAACTCGATTACAATGATTTCGTTTGCATACAATTACATGGTCGCATACAAGGGAGCGTTCGATTACAATGTTAAAATCGAATACAATAGTGTATTCGATTACATTGATTAAACTCAATTGCAATGAGCATACAATTAGACTCGAATGCAATAGATCAGCTCACATACAACGTAATATTCGAATACAATAAACAAGTCGATTACATTGGCCATTCGGATACCTGAAAAGTGTTCGATTACAAGTATGGTTCGATTACATGACACATATTCGAATACATGCACAAGTTGGATTACCTTGTGTCACTCAAACACATAGGATGCATTTGAATAGATGGGATGCATTCTCATACACAGAGTAACTCGATTACATGCATGATACTCGTATACATTATGGGTTTCGAATACACTGCCAAACTCGCATACATGGGATAACTCGAATACATATATACCAATCGATTACAATATACTTACTCGAATTCATGGGTACTCGATTACCTATATGGATATACGAATACATCTATACATTCGAATACACCACTGTATTCGAATGCATAGTGTGCTGATATGTATACATGCTCTTAGAATCCCATGTATTTCGAATACCAACTTATATACATAGAGGAAAGAAAGACAGGAACTTTTTGAATTCGAATACAAAGTATTTGACACATTTTAAGGATAAACTATTCTAAGTAAAATGTATTCTAAAACAAGACCGTTAGAATAGACCAGACTTAGCCATTTTGGCTGAAATTTGGATAATGAGAATATGATAAGTATTGATACATGTAATTAATGTACAGTCAGCCGAGCTCAGTTAAGGAAAGGATTAACGATTAACGGAGAACGAAACAGGATCTAGGTGAGTTTCTATCCCTATTTCCTTGTTATGTTTCGGGGCTGTGCGCATACTCAATGTGATAGTTAATGCACTTACCTTAAATGGTAAGTGTATGCCATGTATGATCTATATGTTATTTATATATGTCTTGAATGAGAATGAAAGCTTGTCGGTACGTGAACGATCTTCGGATATTGCACGTATCGACAAGGAAGGTATGTATATGATCGATGAATGCGCATGATAGATGTATGTATAATATATTAGTATGTTTGAACGATTAAAGAAAGTATAGGTATGTAGAGACAATATGTATGAGAATGGAGGAAGTAAGGGATCAGACCCTAATAATATCTGAGATATAAAAGAAAGGGATCAGGCCCTAATAATATCTGAAATAAAGAAGAAAGGGTTCAGACCCTAATAATATATGAGATAGAAAAGGAAATGGATCAGACCCTAATAATATCTGAGATAGAAAAGGAAGGGATCAGACCCTAATAATATCTGAGATAGAAAAGGAAGGGATCAGACCCTAACAAAATATGAGATAGATAGGACAATAGATATATAGTATAGAAGTAATAAAGTATGATTTTATGTATGAAAGGGAAGTAATATGTAAAGTAATTAATGTGTATCTACGGATACATAAATGAAGGTAAGTGTATATATTGTATGATGTATGATTAACTAGAACTCACTCAGCGTAGCTGACTTTTAGTATGCACGCAGGTGAGTAGAATGATATAGCTTTAATGAGGACACATGACTTGGAATTGAAGATACTGGCATCTTAAGGAAATGTTATAATGTTTTAAAGACTATCTTTTATTTTTAAATGATTATGAATGTTTGTTAAAGACATGATTTGAAAGTTATGTAATATATTATGGTTGAAGTTTCATATTCCGCGAAGGTTTTAATTAACTCTAATATTTAGAACTGTATTTATGAGTAAATCAAGCGTCCAAAGTAAGGCACCGGTAATGATGATGATGATGGTTTACTCATAAATACAGTTCTAAAATACCATAGTTAATTAAAACTTTTCGCGTAATATAAAACCTCAACCATCTATTACATAATCATACAAATCTTTCATAAAAATTAAACTCTTGTCTTTAATATAATATAAAATTCATAATTAAACATCACAACATTCTTCTAAAGGTTCTAGCCTCTTCAGTCCAATGCCATGTGTCTTCATTCAAGCGAGCTGCCTTAGCCTATTCACTTGCGTGCATACTAAGAGTCAGCTACGCTGAGTGAGTTATAGTTAATCAGGCAACACACAATACATTCTCATACTTACATATGTACATATTACATACCTAGCTTGTTACCTTTCTTTCATATATACATACGTACATACTTTCCTTCTATCTTTTATAATTTCATTCTCACATACTTATTTATACACACACACACACACACACACACTAGTAGGAAACCCGCGCGATGCGATGGGATTCAAAAACGACTTGCTTAACAACAATATAAGGAAAACATAAATATCTAATGCACTAATATAAAAGCATTTGGTGAAGATCAAATTAACAATCCGAAAGACTATAGAAAAAAGCATCCAAATCCCCTTGTTACAACCTTTGTGGTTACAGATAATATTTGATACTTAACACTAACATACATCAAAAAAAAAGTACTCATACTATATGCAGCTTTTAGGAAAAAAAATTTCAAGCTGCAAGCTGAGTAAAACTTCTATAATTGCACTTCCAGCCATAAGGAATTAGATGCCTTGAGTAGATGGAACATTGTCTTTGGGGCATTTTATCTCCTTCAACTTTACTCATGTAATGGCGGATTCTGATATACATTCTAAAAGCAAGAAGTAATGTTTGACGAAAACTTTCCAATAGAATGATGAAAATCAAGTAAGAATAAGAGCAATCTCCAACGGATTAAATTTAATAAAGCAAAAAAGAAACATTATGCTTACCAAGTCTTTGTAAGATTTACCATTGTATGTCGGCCGTATAAAGCACGCAGTTTACAACTTCTAATCAAATGCGCCCGCCTACGTGCAAGAATTAATCCAACTATTCTCAGACCAAACAATATTACCTTAAACATGCTTGACCAGGATAGTCAATGCTACCCAAAAACCCTCTTGATCAATTTATTCACACTGCTCAACCCAAAATTGATCAAAATAACACTATTTTGTTCATTAACCACTAATCCCAAATCAACCACTTGTTAACTACAGTTACTTAAACAAAACAAACATCTATAGCATATAATTAGTTTTCTCTGCACTTATTGATGAATCTAAAACAGTCATTTACAATATCAGTGAAAACTGAACCGAACTTTCGGTACGATTTCAGTTTTGCAAGTAATTAAAACTGAAAAAAATGAACGAAATTATGGATGTTCATTTCTTATTTGAGTTTTATGTAATTTATAAGCAATTAATATAGACTGTAACCTGAATTTATTGACCCAAATATATAAGACCATCTCCAATAGGATATAGTGGAGAGGGAGGAGAGAGGAGAGAGAACACATTAGAGAAATCTATTTTAGTGGGCCATGTGTGACGTGGCATCTTAAAAACATCACCAAAAATCACCTCTATTGGTGATGCTCTAATAGTCAATTAACTATTAACTATTTAGCCCAAATTCATTATTCCAAGCCTATCCGTGAAAATAACAACCTAAAATTCAAAACGTTTTCAAAAATCATAAACCAAAATTTAGGTTTTTAGTTGGTTTGAGCCCAAAACCGACCCAAACAAATCCATGCGTTAAATGGGATATAAGTACCTGAAACCATCATGCCTATCTTTTCGTATATCCCAAATTATTTACCAACGAGACTTCCAATGTTTTCATCGACAAGCTGTAGCAACAAATCTGAAACATAGAATAAAAACTTTTACATCATGCCATAAAGTTTGAAAAATGAGAGCAATTTTGTAACAACAACACGGAGATGAAAATGGATTTAAATAGTTAAGTTGAGGTTATGCATGATATTTAAATAAGGGGATGAAAATAGGTCTGAGATTTACATATCACAGTCGCTCTATAAATCTGGTGTTCATTGGTGAGACGAAGCATTATTGGTAGAAGCTTGGTACTTCTGATTTGCATAACCAAGCTGAATGATTGCAAAACAGGTCAACATGTCAGATTCATATAGTCAAATCTGAATGTTTTGGTAAGCAATAAACACGCTGCAAACCTGCATTTAAAGATTTACCTAATGATGAACTGCAAAAGTCATTTTTATTAAAATTTGGAACTGAGTCCGTATAGTGCTTGAAATGAGCTGAAAGTGGTCTTTTTTTATTAAATAGGATTAACATATTCGGTTTATTAAATATAAAATGTGATATTGATTATAATTTTGATTAATTACCTTTATTATATGTGACAGTTCCTTCATATGATATACATGGAATCTAGTCATACCTCAGCTTTTATTCCAAAGTTCTTTTATATATGGGTTCGTCTTAGCTAAAAATTTCCAAAACGAAGTATTTACATATCCAAAAAGTAAACTAGTGAACTGAAATGTAAAACAATTGTTGCAAGTCAACCGGGTCCATTTTGACTCGTACTAAAAATTGCTTGTTTTGACCCAAAAATCACTCGTTTTCACACAAAACCATTTTGACGGTTAAATTACTCATTTCGCACACACCTATTCGTACTAAAACTTACTAAAATATACTCGTTTTTGACACAAATACCCTCGACATGAAAATGATCAAGCTGAACCTTGGAATGGGAACGGTAAGCTGTTTGCGTCAAAAGTACTTTTTGCAACTTGAATTGACATACAAAATGGCTTGCCTGAAGTTATTTGATGGGAAAAGGGCCAAGCTGTATATAATCTGATTGTTCATCTTGTTCTGCTGTTGTTATTCTTCTTGAAGGGTATTCTCCTAATCGCCTTTCAGAATTCTAGAGTGAAAGAAATTGATTTGTGGGTGTGGGACTGTGGGTGAACCCTAACTAATACATACCACAAATTCGTAACCCTAAAATAAAATTAGAAGATGATGATTTGAATACAAAATTAACCAAATTAGGGTTTGAAAGTTTACCTAAACTGACTATGATTGTGTAGTGGACGGAGAGATGGGTTGTTTAAAGGACGATGTTGATGAAGATGATGAAAAGGAACCCCTGGCTTCCGGTGGTGAATGGTGCCACTGCCATGGTCTGATGAGAGAGAGAGAGATTAAAGCATTTTGGTTTCGGTGATATTTGGCGTATCGGATGAATTCAAAATTTGAAACGGATCGGGAGAATAAGGAATTTGGCGGGATCGTAAACCTTTTTTTGGTAATATTTTATGCAATAAACACTTGTAAACTAAGCTTAAACAAATTGTACCTCTTAATTTTAGGAGTTTTTTTTGTGAAATTACTTTCTTGTCTTTTTTATATGTATTTTAATATAGTATATATATATATATATATGTATATCTTAAAGAGCATTCCGTCCTATAACCTTCGTAGATATTATTAGGGTCTGTTTCCTACGTTCACAGATATTATTAGGGTCTGTTCTCTACATTCGCGGATATTATTAAAGTTTGTTCCCTACATTATTATTACGGCCTGTTACCTACAATCGCATATATTGTTAGGTTCCGTTCCCTTCTTACTCGTACAACCATACATTCATGCAATTATATAAATTCATCCTTACACCTGTCCTTTCACATTTATATAACATTCATAAGGAATACAATTACCACTTAAGGTAAGTGTATTAACTATCACATAGAGTATGCACACATCCCCGAAAACATAACAAGGAAATGGGGCTAGAAACTCACATGTATCTTGTTCTTTGCTGAGTTTATTGTAATACCCCTCCTTAGCTGTGCACGGCTAACTGTGTAACAATTATAGTATCAATAACTACTTCTAACTATATCATACTTTAAGTTATTGTAACCCCTAGCTATTGGGGTCCGGGGGCAGCGCCCCTGGCAGCAGGGTCTAGGGCGACAGCCCCTAGCAGGGTCCAAGGGGCCGAGCCCCTGACTGGGGTCAAGCTACCATGTCAGCTTGGAAAAATTTTATTTTTATTAACAATCCTTTACAAAAATTTCATCAGAAAACTTAAGATTGAACTAATCGAATAGAATTCTAATCGACTGAAATTCTAATCGAATGAAGGAAATTCTAATCGAATGAAGGAAGTTTTAATCGAATGAGGGAAATTCTAATCAATTGAATGAAATTCTAATCGAATGAATGATACTCTAATCGAATGACCATTCGATTCGGTTACTTTTCCATTCGATTCGATTACTTTTTTGTCTATTCGATTCGATTACTTATCAAATCATTTGATTCGATTACTTTATCAAATCGATTCTATTACTTTACAACTCGATTCGATTACCTATCAACCCGATTCGATTACTTTACAACTCGATTCGATTACTTTACTGAAACAAATTTCTTACGGACTCGATCTTATATGGTTTCCATTCTTAACACTTTCCAGATTTTCCTTTTGCCCGTCTTTCAAAAGAAACGAGCTTTGGTTTATAACAACATCGTTTTCTTGCAATAACCAGTTCCGAGCGTTACCCGTTTGTCCCGTTCCATTCCAAAACACCTCGCTTACGTTCAAGGTCATATTTTTCTTGCATAAAAATGCCCGATTTGCCTTAGTATCAAATCTTAGGGCAAACCAACCTAAAAAATGTGACCTTTAATCTAAAACGTACATTTTTAGCTCACTTCTAGCTATTGTTTAGCTTCAATACATGACTAAGGACGTTTTTCTTGTTAGTATGTGTAAGATATAGCACAAACCCTTCTTGGTTCGGATTAAAATCTTATCCGTAAAGGATAGAGGTGTTTGTGTGTGTTTTTGAGTGTATTATGGAGGCTAGAGGATGGAAATGAGGGTTTTAGGGTTTTAGGGAGGTTTAAGGGGTTTATATACCCTTAAGCCCATGGACCTATGGCGCATCACCGTCCCTTATTCCATCTTTTATTGACCAAGCTCACACTCTATTCTTTTATTTAACTTAGCTAAATATTAACACATCCTTAAGTAAACGATATTTCTTTTATTTATTATTATCAATAGTAGGATGTTACAACGTTTTGCAATCAGTTTTCACAAACTTAAATGAATCTCAAAAATCACTTTTTCCCTTCTTGTCAACGACAATGAGTTTCAGTAAAGAAATCATGGCACCGCCCTCACCATAGCCTTTATACCACAAGGCCACTTTCGAGAAGACAAGCATCGCAAGTTTCATCTTGTTTTTTTCCTTCATGCATATACTTATATATATATTATCCTATTTGGACATTATTAAAATAATTTTATGTATCAATTTCATTCGAAGGTTATTTATAGTGTTCATAGCTGAGTTTGGCTATTTGTTGATTTTTGAATGCTTTTCGTTTGTTATTCATATTTACATTATTGAATCGGTTTACTTTTGTTATCTCAACCTCGTTGTCCATCACCGATTTCCGATGAATGTAATCGTTTAGTGGAAGTTGGGAATATGATCATGTTTATGTACATGTTGAGTTGATAATCAAATTTACTATTACACGAATCGTTTTGGATATTTGTTTGGCTTTCTTTTCGCTCAATGTTTATTAAAATCTTTTTGTTATTTTTGATCTCAATGTTTCATCAATTCGAGACCAATGTTTTGATCCCGAGTTTTAATTATATACTTTGTTAATCTCAATGTTGCCTTTATTCACATGGATATTTTAACAAAAATTTTCATTTACTAAACATGTCATTATTGACTCAACGAACTTTATCTATTTTGATATTTTGATATTAAAGTTTCATTTATCTATTTTATTCCAATGTGTTATCGACTTGCATGTTTTGTCAGCTAAATGCTACATGTATTTACTACGTTACTCTCGACCCCATTATTTCCAAATGTTTATTGCGAAGATCTTGACTTTAATGTTTTCATCCATTATTCCTATTATTTTAAGATACTCTAGAGCTTCTCACATCTTGTTTTAAACCTCAATAACATCATTTATTTTGTTTAAACTTCGATAGTTTTGCATATTTATTTTTGAAATTATATGTTCGCGTTATCCTTGACCTCAAGGATTTGTTTATATATAAATTTTTAATTTTGATCCTTATAGTCATCGTTCTTGATTTCCATGTTATCATATAAATTTTTTTTATTGTATTTATTATTTATATCTTAAAACCCACACAATGGGATGGATTTTGTCGACCATCCGACGATAAAGGCTATTATGGGTCGATACATAATTATACAAGTTCTTGCATTTAAAACATAATAAGTACGGTTGTGTGTAATAACTCAAAACATGAAATGATTTTGGAAAAATGGGACAAATGCAGTATGATAAGGGCATGGTGGATTCACCACTGGTACATCCTATATATAAGTGTCCTTGTCATATTTCCCATTTGTGGCGTCTTTTGGTTCATTCAAAGATTAACGTTATTCCTTTTTATTTAAATATGTATATATAATAATGTTTAAATTCTTAACAACTACATGTACTACTTGTTCTCTTTAAAATTTTATTTTTATTTTAATTTCAGGAAGAAGTATCTAAAAGTTGTGAATCCTGTAATATTCGTTAATTGTTAAACCGAAAACCCAAACCATTTTAAATTTTTGGTTTTCATATATATAAATATAGATATATATTATAATGCCAATAATTAATCTCAATTTTACGTTTCAGTTAACTTATGTGACATTCGTCGTTTTTATTTGAATTTGTATTTGCTAAGCTGAGCCGTTTGTTGTTTCGATGTACTCTAGTTATTCGTTCACCATTTATATGTTATACCCGATGATTTAAGAGTTTTTCGTTCGTTTCCTATTCATTTTTGTCCAAATAACGAAACTCCGAGATTTAGTGTCGTTATTTAATTGAGTCGCAAACTAGCCGGGTATAATATGATAATAATCCAAAACATATTAACTTTTACTATGTTTATAAAACACTTCAAAGTACAAGGTTCTATTTGTAAATATACTTTATATATTAATTTCAAACATTATGAAACTTGGAAGGCCTGTGGCGTAAACATGTTTAAACTATTATATTTTAAACCTAACTAGCCCCCGTTCTTCCCATCGCTTTTCCGGCAACAAAGTCCAGTGGCTGAAAAATGCTCCGATAAGCCTCAAAACCTCGTTATACTCGTGTTTGAACACAATTAAATATCATAAAACTAGTAGACTACAACGAAAAAACGTATAATCATCGTCAATGACTCGTAACCACCACCAATTACTCGCGAAATCACCGGGTAACCGACGGATTTATATTAACAACCCAATAATGACCATTAATCATCTTATGCTCCAATTGTCAGTATAAATAGGACCTAAAATAACACCTAAACATGTTGCAAACATCAATTTACACTAACAAACACTCTAAATAACTCATCTTGATCTTCAAAGTTCGTCTCCGACCAACCTCCGTTCACCATCTTTCCGGCACCATTCAAGGAAATTATTATATGGTTTTAGTAAACATGGAATGAATTAATGGAATTAAAAACCTAGGGTTTTGAAGAAGATGGTGAACATGGAGCTTATTACTTATATTTTTCTTTCTAGAATCTTAGCATGTTAGCCCAGTTGGGTAAGTCTCTTGTGTATAAACCGAAGGATCCGGGTTTGAACCTGGGTCAGGCCGTTTATGTTTATTTTTTAAAAACCTTTTATTTATTTATTATATAAATCAAATACATACATTAAAAATTATTATAAATTTAATAAAAGTAATTTAAGTTCAAAATTATATTTATCATTTCCGAATTAAAAACCAACTTTTTATTTCTGTTAAGTTTTCATTAAAACCTGATTAAATATTAAATTATTACTAACTTTATAACACGCTAATGTAATCGTTTCAAGTTAGAATAACTGTTAAGAATCAATATCCAATAAACGGTACAAATCTCAATTTAGTTTTAATCACGTAATTAAAATAATATTAGTATAATAATACCAAACCATTAAAATTCCGTTAAAGCTTAAAAAATAATATTAAAATACCAAATGACGTAAGATAATATATATATATATATAAATAGTGCAAAATATCTATAACCAAGTTAATTAACTTTTATAATCCTGTTAGTTAGTAATTCCCTTATTTCTTATTTTAGCTTGTGAGATTCTCACACTCCCTTTTACGCTTTTACTTTTGGGGTAGCATGCAAATCACTACAAAATACTTAGTTTTACTTTAATTCGTATATTCAAACCACAATTCGTTATCATGGACTTGTGTGCTTACCTGCTTACTTGCTCAAAGATTACGTGCTCATGGTTTCCTCAATAAGTATGATCATACACCCCCATTTTCACTCAGGACCTTGTTTTTATGAGTGGAAAAGGGTCCCCCAATCCAAGTACATTGTATGTTACCAATTGGAAAAGACATTGCTTGCTTTATTACTACACTAAGTTTCATGAAACTGTATTATTTTTATGTATCTACATCAAACTTGTAAAACCCCGAAATCCAGGAGTCCTACAGTTGGTAATCATTTCGAACAAATTCAAATATAAAAGATAACCCGGTTTCATATAATTCAAAAATTCAACATAGAGTATTATTGCAGCGGATAATTCAAAAATTCAACATAGAGTAAAACATCCAAATATTATCCTTAAGACGAAAATTGTAAATTAAAATTTTCTTAATTATTAACACGATAAGGAGCATCGACTAGAACTTCCTCGGGACCTCGGATAGTCTTGAGCACATCCAAACAGTTATCCCATACACGCTCAACCTGAAATCATTCCAACATACATGCAAAGTCAGCTTGAGCTGAGTGAGTTCATGTTTTTATCATTAAAATTTATTAAATACCGACCAAGGTATTTAATATACGACTTCCAACAAATTAAATAAATAAATAATTTTCCTCCGTTAAGCACGTAACACGGCTCACATCCTCTCAAGTCCAAAACACACAGTTAAGGACCTGAATAACTTCCACCCCAAGGACAGATAAACTGTTAGGGGATTTGTAAACATCCTTTTGCCCCAAGGACAACCAAACTAACCCGGGACACATCCGCCTTAACCACCAACAGGGAAATTAAAGAAATTTTAAAACATCCATTCGACCCGGTCACGACTTAAAAACAACATTCACGTGGTGACCACACACACATCCAAACAAACCAAACATAAATCATATAAACTTCCGAGCATAGATAGCAAAAATAACATAAACTATGCAATATCATCTAAATGCTTCAAAAGGGTAAAATCGTCATAAAACATGTATCTAGCCCAAAACGTAAAACATTTAAAAAGGTGCATCACGAAACTCATCTGAAATGGATCACACAAATCACAACTAGATCCTCTAGCTAGTCACTCATAATTCACAAGCCTGTCAAGTTAAAGCAGACAACAATCACTAACTAGACCGCAATGACTAGCTTACTCTACGAGACGTCCTAACGGGATGGGATTGACCCATGGTCTCTCCCAACATTCATATTCATCTACATCAGCCCCCCCCCCCCCCAAGTCCTTAAATTACCCAAAACTCCCTTCCAATATAATCACTACCAATGGTTCTCAAACTATGCCCGTCTTATGTTAATTGTGTCGAATTCGGGCGTTAACGAACCGATTAACCAACCACCAACCAAACCAGCCCAATTTTGATAACCTTTGGCATTATTACAATAATCTTATTTTACCAAATCAAAAGTTTGTAAATAACTGAAACAAATATTTAAATAAATATTATTTTATATATATTATAAAATTCTCTTGCTCTGCCAGCTCTTCTGCAGTTAAGGTTTGGGCAATAAATTCCCTCTCCCTTGTTTCAGTTACAACTTTTTCAAGCCTTTTGGCTGCTTTAATATTCTCATCCTCTTCCTCCTCATCAGGTACCTCCTGTGTCACAACCGGTTCTTCCTCATCATCAACTTTTGCTTTCCCCTTTTCCATCCTTCTTTTCTGTTCCTCTTCAGTTTCAGAGGGGAAATTGTCAATGTCATCCAATAGATCTTCCATTTCCTTGTCATGCTCAACTTTCTTGGAACTCTCTTCATGAGTTTCTTGTTCTGTGAGAATTTGTTCCTCAGTTGCAGCACCCTCATCCATCACATCAGTCAACATATATGTGGCCATGATATCAGTCATAACATTAGTAACAACAACATCAGTTACTATTGCTTATGTTGTTGCCACATTCTCAGTAGTTTGATTTTCCTTTTCAGCATCAATCTCTTTTTCTTTCCTCAGTAGATCATAATCAAAGTCTCCATACAAAGTATTCAAAGCATCATCATCAACATCATAGTTCTGTTCATCATCACCAGATTTATCTCCTTCATAATCTTCATCAAAAATCATTTTCTCATAACTATCCTCATCCTCACTATCACCATATGCATTTAAGATACTTTTCAATCCATTATCTTCAACCTCTACTACCACATCTGTCATCCCTTCATCAACAATCTTGTCAGCAACAGTGGCTTCTTGGATATTCTCCCCGTGTTTTGGGGCAGCTGAGGTCTTCTCAACCTCTGCCTCAAGGGTTTGAATTGTCAATAGAGCTTGTGCTAGCTGTTCTTTCAAGTTATCATTTTCCTTTATCAACTCAGTATTTTCTCCTCTTAACTCCACATTCTCACACAGCAAATCAAGATTTCTTTTAAAAACATAGTGACCATGGGGAGGGGTATTTGTAAGTCCCCCGGTGCGACGCTGATCGATACGAGATCCGCACGAAGTTTAGGAGTGCGGAATCCTCCTAGACTCGTTTATGGTGTTGGAGACGAAGACCACGATTAAACACAAACATTCACACGAATGGGATAAACAGATCTACAGATCGCTTTATATATTAATCAAAACATATTACATATCAAAAGAGAAAATATATTACGGCCGACCCGAGGTGAGCTCTACCTCGGGTCTGCCCACGAGACTCTCCCTTTCTCTTTTTCTCTAGACAACTTTTCTGCTGCACACAAATACTATCTCTTTTGTGGACACATAACCGCAAACATGACACACAAATATATAGATAAACATCTTCACGGGCTTGGACTTGGGTCTATGGTGAAGTTGTTTTAACTTCACCAATAGATGAAGTTATCCTAACTTCCCCAATGGCGAAGTTGGCTCCATCACAACTTCTCCCCAGCTGGTCGGAATTGCATAGCGACGGTCATAAAATGCACCAACAAACTCCCCCATAACCGTTGCTCTCAATTCTAACAAATACTAAAGATCATATGTTACAAATTATGCACCTACAGACACCCCCGTAACTGATGTTATTTTGTTTTCTTCTTCAGGTAAGACTCGAACTTTAGACATTGCACTGCGAGCTTCAAGGTTGAACTTCACATATATATGCAATATCAGTCTTGTCTTCAATCAGCAGTGTCTGAATCATTCTTGTAGCTTCACAAATCAACCAATCACCCGACGTCTTCCATATCAGATCTCCCCTTCAGTGTAAGCCCATCCAAATTATATCAAGATCTTTGATCTGCATCCCGATGCCTAATCAATCATCTCAAACATAATCAATTCGTAAGATAAGGTTCAATCTTCAACTACTCAACATCAAATGATCGGTTTCATCACAAGACCACCTTGACAGAATCTAACACACATGCCCTGTAATAATCATCAAAAGCTTAACCAAGCCTCCATGATCTTTATTACCCAAGCATCTTCAATTTTGCTAAGAAAACACATTTTCAAATGAAGTTTTTCACCCCCTCTTTTCTTTGCAAAATATGCCTAAATGACCAGATATGTGTTAATTTCAAGTTTCAATTAATATCCCATTCGCAACTTCAACTCCATATCCAAACGAGTCCATAAATTCATTTAAATAGCTGACCCATAGTTGTTCACATGTAAGACCTAGAGATACCAATTGTCACTCTTTGTCGGAACAACGTTTTCGGCCTCATAATAATCGTGTAAACCAGGCCATTCGGACGTAAACTCCAAATAAAATATTATCACCAAATTTTTCCTCAATGATCCTCTTTTCATATGAAAGACATATAAAAATTTTCGTTCAAGAAAATTTCCCGAATATATATATATTTTTTGGAATACTGCATTTTGAACACCGGAGGAAAGGAAAACATATCATTAGTCTGACCTTTTGCATATCAGAAATCTGACCTACGGGTGAACTTCACCTGATAACTTCACCACCTGATATCTTCGCCATCAAGTAACTTCGCCTAGTTATAACTTAGCTGACTAGTAACTTCGCCTAGTTATAACTTCGCTGACCAATAAATTCACCTAGTTATAACTTCGCCAAAACCCTAAAATTCTAGCGACAACTTCGCTCAAACCCTATAACTTCACCCCTGTCGTCTTTTCCAACGAAAATCAGATCTGAAACGTGCCAAAAACACCAAAACATAGATCTCAAACCAAAGCATAAGATCCTAAGGCTCTGATACCACTTGTAAGTCCCCCGGTGCGTCGCTGATCGATATAAGATCCGCACGAAGTCTAGGAGTGCGGAATCCTCCTAGACTCGTTTATGGTGTTGGAGACGAAGACCACGATTAAACACGAACATACACACAAATGGGATAAACAGATATGCAGATCGCTTTATATATTAATCAAAACACATTACATATCGAAAGAGAAACCATATTATGGCCAACCCGAGGTGAGCTCTACCTCGGGTTTGCCCACGAGACTCTCCCTATCTGTTTTTCTCTAGACAACCTTTCTACTGCACACATATACTCTCTTTTTTATGGACACAAAACCCTAAACATGACACACATATATATAGATAAACATCTTCGCGGGCTTGGGATTGGGCCTATGGTGAAGTTGTTCTAACTTCACCAATAGGTAAAGTTATCCTAACTTCACCTATGGCAAAGTTGGCTCCTTACACAACTTCTCCCCAGCTGGTCGGAATTGCATAGCGACGGTCACCAAATGCACCAACAGGATTAGGTGGTGAGTCAGAAAAGAGATCAGGTATTGTATTGGTGGGTGGGTTTATGGTTTGGGTTTGTGGAAGGATTGGGTCAGTGGGAGGGCTTGGGTCTTCGAAAATATTTTCACTAGTTGATGGCAAAAGATTGATGTTTGGGATCAAAAGTGTTCTGGTATGGGTTATTGGGAATGTAGGTTGGATGGGTTGTTCTAAGGTTCAGGAATGTGTTTGGGATGTAGTTGGTGTGGATGGGAAAGTTTTTAAGTGTGTGGGAATTGATTCTAGAATATAAGGTTCATGTGTTGGCTGGCTTAGGTCTTGGGTAGTTTGGTCAATGGTGTGAGGTGGGCTTTGGTTTAAGGTTTCAGGTGGGCTTTGGGCTAAGGTAGGTGGTGTTTGAGGAGGGGATTGGTAAATTTGGTCATGTGGTGGTGGTGAGAAAGGTGGTGTGGTTGGTGGGGTAGGGATAGGTGTTGGTGGTGGTGGTGGTTTGGGTAAAGGCTGATCCTCCCCCTGAACATGTGCAACATCAACAAAATCTCCTCCAGCTCTTCTGTCATCTCCATCTCCTCCATTTCCATCTCCACTATCTCCAACTCCTCCATCATCATTATTGGATTCATCAGAATCCTCATCAATCTCATCATCATCTTCATCCTCTGAGGTTAACTCAGGAACCGACATAATTTCAGCATCATGGTTAATCAACCATGGTAAACCGTCAAACTCAGCATTTGGATTGAATCTGCTTGTGCTTGCCATATTAGCAATCCGTTTATAAACATTTGGATTCTGCAGCACATGTGTTGTACCCATTGTGGGTAAACCTTGTAGTTCATGATTAAAAATTATTTTTCAGAAATCTGGGATAGGCTAGGATTTTTTCTATGTTCGACTTCCTCAATATGCTCACCATCCCTTCAAATATCATATTCTTGTAGATTATAAACTATGGCAACAGTTGCATTGGCCAAATATCGACTCATGAGAGTCCAAGATCCCTTTCTTGGGGAAAAGCCCTGAATTATGTGGTGAATCAAAAACCTATACAGGTTTGGGAACATTCCTTTCTGGAATTGTCCTTCCTTGACATCCCCTTGATAGCCCATTGTTTGCACAAAGATCTTCAGCAGATGATCAGTTGTAAATAAATCGGATTGTGATCATCATCATGTAATAGCAAGCAGGTTCTGATTAATCTTTCAGTTATACGGATCTCTCTTGCCTTGCCACAGTAGCTTCTAACCGCCTACCATTTACATCATCGTGTAATGTGGCTGATCGCCAGAAATCTAACAAATGATTTCTATACATCACCGGGCACTCTGTTAAGGCAAAGCGTATATTCGATCGTTGGAGCCACCTTATCATATGAGCCACCTCCTCACTGTCTGGAGTAACTTGTAACAAAGCACACATGTTGTGCTTGTGCTCGAATGGGCATGTTGATTCATCATCCGCCATATCTATTCAAACAAGTAAACATATTCAAAGAGAGAATTAGTCATAAAGTTCATAGCTTCAAGTTGTTTTAGATTATAATTTGAAGAAGATAAGAAGAAATTTCTTTAAGAACCTGAGCTTCAACAAATTTATAACCTACAAAAGAAACAGAAATTTAGTAAAAATGAATAATCAATGTCATAATCACTTAATCATTGTCGGAAAAAACTTAACTGATGCTTATCGAGTCGGATTGTGTAGGCTGGTAACTTAGGGTTAGGAAGTTTTGAGTTTAGTCGATTGATATTCTGAAACGAGAGCGAAAGTGGAAGGAGAGAGAGATGAAAATGTGTAAAATTTCTCTAACCCCCCCTCCCTCTTATACTGTTTTGAAAGTGGGTTTTAAATGCATTTTGTCATTTAGTGAGTAAATAGATGTCAAACAGTAACATTATCATTAATTATATTCACATTTAAAACCTTGCTCGATAAATTTCATTTAGTAAACCTTGCTCGGAAAAGTGATTATTCACAAAGTTTGCTCGGTATTTTCCACTTGCTCAAAGTTTTCTCGTTCCAGAGTTATTTCAAAATTTTAAAGATTTTTTAGAAATAAAGCTTAGTAAAATGAAGGAAGCATACTCGAAATACAAGGTTGCTCGAGAAATGAATCACTAGACAAATAACCAAGTATAAATAATCAAATACGCAACTTTACTAGGAATTAATTAAGAAACCCCAAAAATAATATCTTAAGCCTATTTCTAAATGTCAATCATGCTCAAATTTCTGAATAACACAAACCTTACCCGAAAATGTATAAACAGTTAGCAAATAATCATTTAAATAAACTGTTATACATAGTGTGCTCGAGACACTGTTGAAAAAGCAAAGTGTGCTAGAGATGAGCTCTAAACACAAAGTGTACTCGAAAACTATAAATTCAATATAACAAGTATATTTGAAAACACAAAATGTGCTAGAAACCTAAAGTGTGCTCGGAAAACAAGGTTTGCCCGAAACACTTGTAAATTTCAGACTTATCATTTAAACACAAGTTGTGCTATAATTTATCAAGATAATATTCATAAAGTATGCTAGAACAACTCTATCAAAGTATACTTGAGAAAATCATGAATAAATTATTTAAGCACAGTGAATCATCAAGTTTGCTAGAAACACATATTCAAATCCAAAGCTTGCTAGAATAACCTAAACAACCTATAAAACAGTTATGTTTGCTAGATAGTTCAGAAATCAACAAATCTTGCTAGTGAACAATATAATCAAACATATCAAATAACTTGCTAGTAACAGTTGTACCTCCTAAGTATGCTAGAAAGTATGAACTATGTAAAAGCTTGCTCGAAGTATCATATTCAGACTTACACAGATTTCAAGCTTGCTATGAAAGTTAAATTTTCAGAAAAACAGTAAACCCTGCTCGAAAATGGTAAAAACTTCAAAACATGCTCGAAAAGGATAAACTTAGACCAAAAGGTCTAAGTCTGCTTGAAAAGGTTATAAAACATCAAACCTTACTCGAAGATACATATTCAGACCTTTTAAAGATCATTGTTTAAGAGTAAATGGTGCATTAAGAGATCAAATTTCAGTTGTCTTTCCTTGCATTCTGAAAAGATCTCAATCATGGAATCATATTGACTAAGTAGCTTTCTCAATACTTCATTCTCATCATTATTATGACAGTATTGTAACGCCCTGAAATTCGATTGGTAAACTAGGATCGTGAAATCATCGGAAACTATAGACTTTGGGATTCTGGACGATAAGTTCGGAACCCATATCATTGGAAAAATCTGCTTTTATCATTTAAAATGTTTATTTTATAAAACGACATTTACGCCTGAAAAATATTAATTTTTATGCTTTCGAAAAATTAAATGTTCTTATTTAAAAAGATTTCAAATAATTATTCGGAAAATGATTTTATAAAAGTTTTGCTGAAAAAGTTTTAGTTTGTTTAAAAACTTATGAACTCGACTAGTCTTGACCCGTCGGTAGCCTAAACCCGAACCCGAGTCACCCGAGTATTTAAGCGGAAAATCAAGTATTCTTACACCATCTCTTTCATTTCCACCAACACTTCCCACCCAAACACTCTCATTCTAGAGAGAGAAACTAGAGAGAGAAAGTCTTCAAACTTCAAATCCGAGTCCACAAATCTGTTTGTTGTTATTCTTGGTAAGATCTTCTTGAAAATCATCCATTTTCATAACCATTTTCGGCCTCAAATCGAGCAAAAACACCCATTTTCGTTTCTAGAGTTTTCGGGTCAAAAACCGTCTTGTTTTGGTGTCAAAATGCAGGCTTTTGTGTTTAAAATCACTAGGAATCGATAGCCCTTTCAATCCCGAGCATTTCCATGTCAAAAACTTCGATTTTGGGTCAAAAAAATCTGGAAAATCTGAAAAACCCGTAGGTTTCTCCGTCGCCCAGCTTGAAGGAGTCGAATCAGACTCATTCGATCGAACCAGTCGATCGAATCAGTCCAGTCGATCGAATAGGAAAGCAACCGAATGGTCTCCAACTCATTCGACCGAATGAGTTTCGTATTCGATCGAACGAGTGTCTATTCGATCGAACAAGTTCCATGTTCGACCGAACGAGTTTTTCCAACTGGTTCGACCAAATGTGTTTCTAGTTCGATCGAGTGTGCCACAGATTCGACCGATGTGTGTCTATTCGATCGAACGTGTTCCTATTCGATCGAATCAAGCCAGAACCAAGCTGTTTTCGTCTTTAAAACCCAGTTTTTGCTCGAGGCCGCGTAAGCTCGTTTTCTTAGACTTATAGCACGTTGTTAACCTTATATATATGTTCAACTCTAGGCTAAGGAGATCTATTGTAGCACCATCCTAACCCGAGATCAAGGTGAGTTCATAGCCCCTATTTAAGCTTTTCAAAACTATGGGGTGGAAACATGGTAACTTTACACGTTTGGATAAAATCATTTATGCAAACACTCTTTAAACTATAAACTTTTGGATTTCTACACACGTGCGGAAATCCACAAGCTTTTTAAGAATCTATAAACTTTGGAAATCTATGAACATGGGGAAAACCCATCAACTTATGGAGATCTAAGAACATTGGAAATCAATGAGTATGGGAAATTCTATGAACATTGACATCATGGGAATGGGAATCATATTCATATCATCATAGTCATTGTGTCAGCATGGAAATCTAGAGATCAAAGCATCATGAGTTGAATTGGACGCGAGAGTCTATTCTACTCTCGGTAGAACTCGCGACCATGAGTGGCATTCTATTCTCGGTGGCACTCGTAACTCATGGGATTTCATACTAGTCTCGGTGAAATCCATAACTCTTGAGGACCTATACT
The DNA here is from genome assembly GCF_021521415.1 of Bidens hawaiensis. Classification (NCBI taxonomy): domain Eukaryota; kingdom Viridiplantae; phylum Streptophyta; class Magnoliopsida; order Asterales; family Asteraceae; genus Bidens; species Bidens hawaiensis. The sequence goes on along the minus strand of NW_027491861.1, from coordinate 1,748 downwards.
AGTCTCGGTAGGGACCAAGGGAACCCAGGATTCTTTGGGGAGTCTATCCTACTCTCGGTAGAACCTAGCTGAGTCCTGGATGACAAGAACGAGGTAGTCTTGGTTTAAGTCTTGCGTGGGATCAATCAAGTCTTGTGTGATCATTGAGTTTCATCATCATTCATCATCATCATCATTTATTCACCATCATCTTGGATACTAGTAAACAGTGGGATCTTGGTGTTGGTTTATCTAGTAAACTTAGCATGCTCAAATCTATATGTCCTTATTTATGCTTAACTGCTATGTGCTACATGTACCGTTGGGAGACCACAAATCTTTGAGTAATCTTATCACAAACGACTCTAATGGGAGAATAATAAGCCCGCTGAGAGTCCAGGAGAACATTTCATGTTTTACTTACTACAAAAACCTCTTTGGGAAAACCAAGAGACCTTTTCTTACAAACCATCTTAAAACCGGGTATTATATCCAAACATAGTAGTATAAGTTGTAGGAGTGGTGGGTTAGCCGCAGGTACACCCTATATATAAACCCCTACAACCTATACTAGTATGTTTGTGTATAAACTCTTTTTCTTTAAATCTATGAATTCACTCATCTACTTTATGTAGTTGACAGTTTGTTACATGTTTTCAGGAAATAATGCAGCAAGAAATCCCTAGCAAGTTTAGAGGCCTTAGAGAGATGAAGGCTAGTCTAGGAGTTGTTTGGAAACTTGATATTTTGTATTAAAACAATTTGTTTCATGTTACCTGGATGGTGTAATATTTGACATTTTGGTTATGTTTATGCATTTAGACTTTTATACTATTGTGCTCAACAATCACGACTTAGTCGCCGCGCCTCGATTATTCCGCCATCACGATCGGGGTGTGACAGATTGGTATCAGAGCCAGTGGTTATAGGGAATTAGGAAACCGACCTAGACTATAACCTAGGATCCTTGACTCTAGATAGCTCATGCATCACAATCACATGTCTACACTTATATACGTGCTGCGTGCTTATGTGTTGTATATTAACTGTTAATCTCTTGAGCCATGTCATTCTGTGTTCTTGGTATAATCTATGTCCTCTATTCTTAATCTTTGGCGTGTCATTGATTCTATTTAACGCTCGTTTTTTTTTTCGTTTTGTCAAGAATGCCTCCCAGACGTGCACCCGCCCCCTTGGACTCCGCTGATCTAGCCAACCTTATAGCCCAGCAGATCGCGGCTGTGTTACCAGGCATGGTAACAGCCATCAGCCAGGGGCTGAGGCAAGAAGGAACCTCTGGGGCCAACCAAATTCCAGCTCAGAACGCAAATGAACCAGCAAATAAGCCATACAAGGACTTCATGGCTACCAAACCCACCAGCTTCAGCGGTTCAGAAGGCGCCGTTGGTCTCCTCCAGTGGATCGAAAAGATGGAGGCTGCCTTTGTTATTAGCTCGTGCCCTGAGACACTGAAAGTCACGCACGCGGCAAGCATGTTGTCTAAACGCGCGCTGACCTGGTGGAACAACGAGATAAGAACCCGCGGGCGTGAGGCTGCCTTGGCCATGACCTGGTCGGAATTTGTAGCTTTGGTTACCCGCGAGTTCGTACCTCGCAGTGAGGTGCAGAAACTTGAAGCTGAGTTTTGGGTGCACAGAATGAAGGGCGCTGATCACCAAGGGTACACGGAGCGTTTTCACGAGCTCTCCCTTCTCGTACCACACTTGGTCACCCCTCCCTCCCGGGCTATTGAGCTTTACATCAATGGC
>NW_027491860.1:0-29313 GCF_021521415.1 Bidens hawaiensis | reverse complement strand
ATGATTTCGAGTTTAGGGTTCGGGTTTTCGGTTTAGGGTTTTAGGTTTTCGAGTTTCGGGTTTAGGGTTTAGAGTTTAAGGTTTCGGGTTTCGGGTTTAGGATTTAGGGTTCGGTTTAGGGTTTAGGGTTTGGGTTTTAGGTTTTCGAGTTTCGTGTTTATTTTGTAAAAGATAAAAAGGTAAAATAAGGATCTTATAAATATATATACTATTAAAATTAAAAAAAAAGATATTATAAATATCTATAATATTAATACTAAAAAAATAAATTAATAGTAATACTTGATAGTTTTTAATTTGATATATGTAATGAGTATATAAATAATTTTAAAAAATAATAATAATTTATCTAATAAGTTAAGATAGAGTATATTTAGTAAAAATGATGTAAAAAAGGTACGTTTAGCAGCAACTATACATCACACAACCTTTAATTATTATAATAATGGTATTAGTTTGATGTTGCATTCATGATTTCCATCGAATTTTACGACTGTTTAAATAGCTATATAGATAAGAGATACGCCAACTATATCAATCTAGTCAAAATTGAACATAAGATATATTGAATCACAAATTTGAGAGACCGATAGCTTAGTCGGTTGTAATATTAATCGGGTGTTCCTATTGATACAAATAGATAAAAGAGAAATAAGATTAATTGCAGTGTACAAAATCGCTGAGAACATCGTCATTTATGTTTTTCCCCGATGAGGATCGATGAACTCGATATTGATCAACGAAACCGAAAATGCACGGTGTTTGTTTCGGTGCGTTTCGGTACTAATCGGTGAACGATAAACGAACAAGCACGTACACAAGATGTAATAATAACGCGTTGAAGCTCGTATAGAAATTTCGACAGAGTAATAGTACAATTTCGGTGTATCGTAAAGTGAACAACTAACTCAAAACAATGAACCTATTTATACTACAGCCGTCATTCGTTAATCTATATTCCACATTCGTACTCATTCTTGAGATTTACATGCCATTCGCCATCTTGTAGTTTAATTACAAAGACTTAGCGACTCGTTGGTTCAACTCCCAGCATTTGTCACATTTCAGGTACTAACAGACTCCTCCTTGACAATTGCCGGAGTTCGTTAAGTTTTAGTCTTTGTCGCTTTTGGTTGATCTTCATGTGTGTCTTTATACAAGTAATGCCATGCAAACAATGCACTAACAATTTATAGTCAAGGCAGTCATCAATTAAACTTGAGAAGAAATCGTTATCAACGTCAATCACGGGATTGCAAATACTGTAAGAATAAATATATATATATATATATATATATATATATATATATATATATATTTATGTATGACCATTATTATCATTTATATAATAATTAGATCAAAATATTAAATCATATCTTATAATTAATTTAGCTAGGTAATTGTTGATGGACAAAATTGTCCTTTCTTATTAATCAAGGGTTTCCCCTTGGGTATATATAAATATATGGAGGGACTAATTAACATCACATAACATAACTGATGTGCAAAACGGTCTATTGAAAATCTTAACCTAATCTAGACACTCTAGTTTTAAATTTATAAATCTAGACTATCCTAATGTTAGACCACTAGACAGGCAAGTGTACCTATCAACTGTAGTAAAGCCTAATGAAGTCCGGATATCGAACCTACAGGACACTAGCGACACCTAAACTAGACTCCGAGTAATAACTTAAATAAATTGATTTAATTGAGTTTTGTGTTTTTTTAATTTAAATATATAATAAATAATACTTACTCTAAAACTAGACACGGACAAATCGGTTTAGAACTCAAATAGGGTGAAACAATTACCTAGGCAAGGAATCTTACTAATCAACTCGTAAACTCTCAGAATTGGATTTATGATTGGTACTGTAATCTAAAAATATGAAATTTTAGGAATAACTAAAGTACGCTAGATCTCCTCCCGGTCTCACCAACAATACCTAAGAACCTTAAATATCATGTAAAGCTCAACGGCTTAATGGTTCGGATCACCTCCCGGTCTCACCTTACCTAAATATGCTAAGGTACCCAAAGATTAAATCACCTCCCGGTCTCTCTAATCACAAAACACCCTAAGGCGTAAGGGGTATTTTTATTAAATTTGGTTATAGTTCGGATCTGTAAGAATCTAATGGAATCTAGGGTAACTCACTCCCGTGCAGTCACTACCCAAACCCGCAAAAGACCAAAACAAACGACACTTAATTACCTCCCGGTCTCTCAAGTGGCAGAATATAAGGTATCTCTAAACTCTCAATTATCATTCCTATGGAATACGTTAACTATAAACCATAAACTAGTTACAAACACACAGTAAGTAACCTAATATGCATCCATACATGAGAGACATTCACAAAGACGCATATGGAACAATAAATTAATATCAAATACGCATAAGCATCATAACTAAATAAAATAAAAACTTTACCAAAACATGAACCAATCAGTAAATAATCCAAGACTGAAAATAAAACGAGTCTAACAAGTATTCATCCAAACCTATGCAGTATAAAAAGTTTAGCCAATTATAATAATATTCGACGAAACAAAGATTAAACAAGTATTACGGTTCATCGAAAAAGAAATAAATATAATTGAGCTGCTAGTCTGTGAGCTTAAATTAATTCACCTTCCTGGTTACCTGCTTGTTAATTCTTTTTTTTTAAACTGTCGTGGACTTTTGACGTGCTAGGGTGCGAGCTTGCTTCTTTCTTTTGGCTTTCGAAATCTGAACCAACAGTAACCTCAAAAGGAGGCGCCCCTCCTATCTCTTTTGCGTCTCAATCTTCCCAACTTTTTATATTAATTTCATAGCCCTCCTCTCAAACTTGTTATACCGACCTAATTTAGTTCTTTCTCGTTTGGGCCTTTACTTTCACCAAAAGCAATTAAACTTGTGGGCTTCAAACTCAACTCGGGTCATGGACTGATGTCTCCAAATTGTCACAGTCATTTAACTCATTAATTTCATTTATTAAGATGTCACTAAAAACAAACCAACAATTCGTAATTAGTATAATATCAATTTATTCATTAGTATTTATATCAAATAATTCTTATTAAACCGTCATAAACGCTGGCATTATTTGATTGTTAAAAAAATGGGTAATAATAATATAGAGGGTTCATTTAGATATTCATTTGTTAATATCAAGATTAAGAAAAACATTCAATTTTAACTCGTTGTCTTTTGAAACCTTTAAAATCTTAATATGAGCCAATTATGAATAATATTATAATAAAAACAACCCCAAAGTCATTCAAAAGTATATGAAATATTTATTATATGTATATATAATTTAGCCCATATCAATAACCCTAAACCTGACATTATAATTTTCGTCACCCTCTCTCCCTCTATATTATTTTGTTTCTCAAGAACCCTAATCCCCATCAATAATATATATCCTAAAGGGGAACTCGACCAAGCTGACTATCATATCGTCTTGATCATTCTCTTATCAGCCGTGGCTTCTCTCTATTGTGACAGATATGTTTTTAGTCACAGGTTTATCATAATATACATGTTTTCCATTACCAACATAAAGAAATGATCAACAAATACCAGCCATTGAATTACAGCCTGGTTGAGATGAACTAAACTGGAGTGGACCAATAACCAAAATGGGTTGGACAACTATGAGAATCCCATTAGTGCTTAGACATGAAAAATAAACAAAAACAATATGTTAGAAATATATTTGGATATTAAATTGAATGTATTTAAGAACCCCCTCAATTTAATATGCAAAAACATAAATTAATTGAGTTGCACATGTTTTTATGATGATTTATCGAGAGTCCTTTGGTAAACATATCCGCAAAATGGTTTTTTGTTTAAGTTAATTATAAAACCTTAATAAAACATGAGGTGATTTTTCTCTTAAGAAAAACAAATTAACTATAAAATGTTTAGTCCCATCGTGAAAACCTAGATTAGCTGCTATTGAAATTTCTGCCGAATTATCACAAGATAGGGAGATTGGTAATGTTATTTGAACATTTAATTCATTTAGAGATTTACCAAGCATATAACTTCCGTTGTAGCTGAGCACATAGCACGTTACATAGCTTCAGCTGAAAACCGTGAAACGGTACTTTGTATTTTTTTTTAATTATTTTTGCTTTTCCATTGTATTAAGGATTTCCCTAAATAGATACAAAAACAGTTACTGACCTTCTTGAGTCAAGAGATTTTCCACAATCTGAATCAGTGTATGTGGTTAGATCAAATGAGGTTCCTTCTCAAATAGTATCCCTTTTCATGAAGAGCTTTTTAGATACCTTAAAAGTCTTAAAGTAATTTAAAGATGTCATTTAGAGGGTTTATGAATAAATTGACTCAGAAACTAAACAGAGTAGGGTATATCTAGTCTGTTGTGAGATACATAGATGAGTTTTCCTATTAGTTTTTGACAACCATTTATATTCATCAAATATTCATTGTTTTGTCTACACAAAGACATAACTGAATAATGTTGTCCAATGGGGGTGTTGAATTGGTTTGTAGGCGGTAAGCCTCAACTCAGCTAAAAGTTCCAAACAATACTTTTGTTGAGTAAAACATATGTCACGGGCGATCTAATTACTTTAATTCCAATAAAGTATTTCGACAACCCCAAATATTTTATTAATAATTTGGACGGATGTGGTTTCTTTACTTTGTTAACTTGAGAGATGTCATTACTTATCAAAACTATATCATCTACATAAACTAAGAGAATAAGAAACTAGAGGTTTGTAGATTTGATAAATAGGGAGTAGTCACATTAGCTTTGCTTGAACCCAAAATCGAGAAGGACACCGACCCATTTTCATACCATATACGAAGAGCTTGTTTTAACCCATATAATGATTTGGCTAGCGTACATACCTTAGACTCATCCTTTGAGAAATACCCTTCGGGTAGACTCATATAAACTTCTTTTAAATCACCATATAAGAAAGCACTGTTAAGGTCCAACTGATAGAGGGGCTAATTTTTTCCACATTCAGACTTATTACACATCTTACCATGACCATTTTTACAACAGGAGAGAAGGTTTCTTCAAAATCTATCCCAGCCTTTTAACTATAGCCTTTCGCAACAAGTCTGGCCTTATACCTTTCTATTTCACTATTAGCCACAAAATTTATTTTTAAACCCCCATTTGCATCATGTAGTTTTCCTTTCTGCGGGTAATTTAACCAACTCCCAAGTGTTGTTTCTATTAAGGGCTTCCATCTCTTCATTCATCGCTCGTACCCAATTAGGGTCGGTGGCAGTCTCTCCATATGAACTAGGTTCAACGCTTTTATTTTATATGTAAGTAAAACACATGTTTTCAGGAGGTAAATTTGAATAGTTTAAAACTTTTTAAAGACCGTATTTAACTTTCCATTCTGTTATTAAATCTTGTGATTTTCTGGAATCTTTGTGATTCTAGTGGACTTCCTTGTTATAGGAGGTTCACTAGTTCCCTCAGGGGGTCTTATATTATCATGCATTCCACTAGTGATGTCTTCTTCGTCAGAATTGTTACTTTCACTAATAGGTGGTTGCTGATCCTTAGTAGTGGAATCAGTTTGTAAACACCCTCCCTCCCCTTCATAATCAGAATATTTACATGTTCATAGACTTTGATTTCATCATAAAAAATGTTTAAAAAAAATTCAAGTTGTTTATAAAGATGTCATGTTTAAAATCATTTTCATATAAAACTTCATTATCTTTAAAATGAAAAATATTTTCATAAAATCTAACATCTCTAGAAAATATTACCGTTTTTTTTTTATCAAAACTTCATAGTTTATGCCTCTTTTATTAACTGGAGTAACCTTAAAAAGCAAACTTCTCGGCATGAATTCCAAATTTGTGTGTGTTGGTTAGAATGGTACTTAAAGAAAGACAACCGTAGTTATGAAGATGTTTAAGAGAGGGTCTAAAACCATAGATTAGTTCATATGGATACTTTCCAATTTAGAATAGAAGATGGTGTTAGTTAACAAGATATTAAGCAGTTAGAATGCATTCATACCAAAAATAAGAGAATGATCCCTTTGAAATAGAAATGATCTAGCAACATTTTAGATATGCCTATGTTTCCTTTCAATGATTCCATTCGGTTGTGGGGTACAAGGACAAGATGTTTGGTGATTAATACTGTTGATTATGAAAAAACCATTCATTTGGTAATTCACAAATTCAGTGCCATTATCACTCCTAAAAATTTTTAATGGTTTTGCCAAATTGTGTTTTAATCATATTTTTAATGTTATCAAACACTTTATTATTATATTTCGTTAAATATACCCAAACAGCTCTTGAATATTCGTCAACAATTGAAACAAAATATCTATAGCCTGCTTTACTTTTTTTTAGGGTCCCCATACATCAAGATGAATAAGTTCCACAAAAGAGAAGGTCTTATGATCAGTCAAAGGAACACAGGGCCCTATGTTGTTCGGCTTTATGAAAATTTCACAAGGAAGGTTATTTGCTATCTTTTTAACGTTTAGGCTGTCTCTTAACTGAGAAAGCTTAATTGAGCTTCAATGTGATTAATCAATTCATACTGATTGATATAAGGATCTAGTTATGTGATATGTTTAAGTGATTAGCTAATAGATTAATGAATGAAGTGTTGAGAAATGATTTGGGCAGAGTAACGGCTTGAGAGAATAATACTTATACACTTATTAAATTATACCGACTATAACATTCTATTTATAGAACACGAATGCCATTCGTTACACATTCCGTAATGAATGGCCTTCATTAATCTTCATTGCAATAAGTAACTTAATGGGTATAGCAAATGACTTATTCGCTATACCCCGTTCGTCAACATTTCATGACGAATGGATAAATAACAATAACGATTAAGGTCCATTCGTTAAACATCTCCTTATTCGTTAAACATACATGAGATATGACAGTGAGTATCACTTCTCAAATTTATTTTCTTCTACATGGTTCAGTCAGTCATACAATGTTGATAACTATTACAGGTATCCAAAGAGAAAGTGTTGTTTTGTTTATGGTCATTCTTCTCACCTTGCAAGACATTGCAAAAACTAGTTCAAGAAACAACTTGATATTCAAATGAAGCTTAGTCAGTCCCCAAAAGGAGCTTTTAGTAGCCCATACTCAAGGACTGGTCAAGCTGATAGTGAACCCAGTGAAGTGGATGTGAGATCCAAAGTTAATAAAGTAAAAACGCAAAAAGAAACATTTTTGGAAAACTAAGAAGGATAAAACCAAAAATGATTCTAAGACTGTAAAGTGTGAGGATTCAGTTTTAAAATCAAGAAAAGAAAAGTCAAAAATTGAAAATACCAAGGAAATGGTTTTTGTTTGGATCCTAAGAACTATTATTCATCAAGTGAGGCTTCACCAAGAAATAAATTGTGTTTAGGAAATAAAATCAAGTTAAATCAGTTTACGGTTGACCTTACAGGGACACAAATGTCTCATAACACATGTCTAATTAAACTCCTATTGTATTCAAGGTCGATCAAGTAGGACTATTTATAGTATTCGGTACTTAGATAGTGCATATGATGGGAGACGAACCCTTACTGTTTGACGCTAAACCATTCGATGGCAGATTCGAGTCTTTCGTATGCAGAATGGGAGGACAAACTTCAAAGAATGGTAAATATATCATATGGTACTTTGTGCTTCAACAACGCCAACCTTGTTTAAATGGCTCAACCACAAATTGTCGAGCGCTTCTCAAATTAACCTTGTCCAACTACTTCTCTCAAGTGATGGATCCAACATCAACTGTTGGGTTTCGGTTTGAGTCTCTTCAAATTATTTATACAATGTGATAATGCATGCTTAAGATAGTCCATCTGACAACAGCTTTGCTGACCTTTTCAATAAATCCATCGATCATGCCCTCTTCAAATTTATGGTTGAATTGCTCGGCGTGATCAATTTTTATAAAATAATCAATTGTATATTTTTGTATGTAAATATGTATTTACTTTCATATACGTCACAAATTTAAAGGGAGAAAACGAGTTTCCAGAACTCTCCAAAAAGATTTTTTCTATCTTTTTAAGAAATCAGAATGTCTCAAAAAGAAGGTTATCATGTTAGGAGGGAGTTAGTAAATCTGAAGTTTTTGAGAAATTGATCCAAACTTTGAAACATGATAAGAGATTGACTGAATGCTTCTAGCTCATGGATAAAGTGGTCTAAAACGAGCAATAAGCTCAGCATATAATATCTGCTTGATAGGCTTTACATGTTTAGTATGAACCTATGTGATATAAACTAAAATTTACTATATACATCTTTCCAAATCATAGACAGTAATGTGATTATCCAGTCATACATGAGCCCGTTAATGGTTGGTCACCATTAAAATGTTTATTGTTTTGTCTTTTATAACAAACCACCAAATATATAAAAGGAAAAAAAATATAAGAAAATGAAAAAAAGGAAATTCCATCCCACATTGGTGGAGGAAAGAAATGGAGAAGGTATCACCATAGTATAAATAGGTTTGTAAGCTCTTGTCCCACATCGCTAGATTAACAAACTAGTGGCTCTTTCTAAGAAAATTTATATTTTAATGTTCTTACAAGACATATCACACCCAGTGGTTCTAGTGGAGGGTGCGAAGCAACCGAACGCGCACGGGCACGGGCTCGGGCTCGGGCGAAGTGCAATGGGCGCAATGTGGCGCTTTGATGGCGCACTTTGCACTTCGCACGCTCGCAACGCCGCGAACCGCATTAAGGGCTGCCTTAGTATTTTTGTTGGGAATTAAGATTTTAAAAAAATAAAAAAAAATCCTTCCATCGCGATACGCGACGAGTTTAGACTACCCATCGCGTACCGCGACGTGGAGGTTACGCAGACGAGACACGTATCCTGCCACGTGGCGTGCCACGTAGCAGGCCTAGGGCTGACTCGACATAGATACAAGATTCTTCGCGATACGCGACGCCCGTTGTGTATGGCCATCGCGTACCGCGATGAGGTCCAAAATCAGCTATAAATAGGTTTTGAACGGGACATTCATACTTGCTCAAAATCTTTCTTTCTCTCTGAATTCACACACATATATTAATATATATATATATATATATTAAGAGTATATTACTGAGTCGTAACGATACCCTGTCCGATCGAAAGAATATACACGAATCCGAAAGCTCTGCCTGTTAAGGTATGACAATGTGCCATCGTGTAAAGTTTCTACTCTCGTGATTATCGTTATGATTATTTGTTTTATACTAATCTAGTTATACTACATTGTGTTTATCCTAGGTGCTTAATACCAGGAGGTGTTCTTTAATTGTAAACTTGCAATGTGAGACATTCGAGTTTTTATACAACTCACATTTGCGTGAGTCAACTACTTTCTGACACTATCATGATGATTTCAAAACCTATAAAACTCATGATAGATTATCTAAATATTTTCAAATGTATTTACAAAGTATTTAAAATACATTACAGTGATTAAGTCTCTGTAGACTTCCGGGATGGTTACTACTGGTATTGTGGGGTTTTGTATATAAGGCTTGCCTACTGGGCTATACACGTTACTTATTGGACAAGTGTTAGCCAATAAGTAATATGACCACAGTCATAGATACGGTCGAGCGACAAGTTCTTTCGGTAATTTGTAAGCAGGCAGATGTAAAAACATCTTAATGCTGTAACTGTAAAATGTGTCATTTACAAATGAATGTACTCACAAGTATTTCTTGCTGATCATATATTTTAAACATGTTTCAGGTGACTTGTTGGAGACAAAGGAATGATGCCTGGGGGCTTCCAGCTTAAATAAGTGGCTTGTCACCAGAATAAAGAAACGTGTTTTGTAAATTAGGGTTTAACCCTATAAAAATTATGTTTGTATAAAAAGGGATTAAATTTCCGGTTTATAATAATAATAATAATCATGGTGTTTTTATAACTTGGATCATTTTTCCTAACTACAGTTCTGATGAAATATTCCGCTGCAAAATAATTTAATAAACACCGATACCACCAATCAATGTTCACGGCTCCCCTCCTAGGGTATAGGGGTCGGTGGCTGTGTGTAAGGCCCCGTTATCGGTACCTCACATTTGGACGTTGGATTTACTCATAAACATAGTTCTATTCATCAGAGTTAAATAAAACATACGCGGAATATTAAAACTTTCAAAAAGCATTACTTAAATCCATAACTTGTTTTAAAACAGCATCTTGTCTTTCAAAATAAATGAAACATTAAACATAAACGTCTTGAGTCTTCCGATGCCAGCCTCTTATTCAATGCCGCGTGTTCCCCTCAAGCGAGCTGCCTCATCCTACTCACCTGCGTGCATACTAAAAGTCAGCTACGCTGAGTGAGTTCTAGTTAAACATACAACATACAATCGGTTCACATACTTGCACACATGTCCGAAGGGTGTACATTATTCATACTTACTTTTTCATACATAACTATCCATTCTATTTAAAGAGCCTTCCGCCCTATAACCTCACAGATATTATAAAGGTCTGGTCCCTAACATCACAGATATTATTAGGGTCTGGTCCCTACCATGACAGATATTCTTAGGGTCTGGTCCCTACCATCACAGATATTATTAGGGTATGGTCCCTCTTCGTTACCATACAACCGTACCTTTCCTTCTTTTGTTAACTTTATCGCATCCATACATATAATCATACACATTATACTTACCTTATACATAGCACTACAACCTGACAGTACGTGCAATATCCGAAGATCGTTCACGTACTAACAAGCAATCATTCATACATTTCACATCATTCACATAATGCATACACTTATCACTTAGGATAAGTGTATTAACAAACATATCGAGTATGCACACAGCCCTGAAAACATAACACAGAAGTGGGGCTAGAAACTCACCTGAATCCTGTTACGCTCTCCGTTAATCGTTATTCCCTTCTTGAGCTGTGCACGGCTAACTGTATAATATTTACATGTATCAATTAACTACTACTACTCATATCGTATTTCTATCTTTATATAACCCACAACGAACGGGGTCCGGGGGCAGCGGGGTTCTAGGGGTGGCAGCCCCTAGCGGGGTCCAAGGGGCAGAGCCCCTGGCTGGGGTCGAGCTGCCAGGTCTGGTTGGAAAAATTTTATTTTCATTAACTGTCTTAACACATTTTCCATTAACATATTAAATTATTTTCTAAGTTGGGCTTATTCGTTAAGCCTAAGATAATGGGCTAGTTTGCTTTATATGGGGTATGGGCTTAGCATTTTGGTTGGGTCACTATACTGTTTAGTATAGCATCTAGGCCCAACTGGGTTTAGGCCCAACCATGCACAGACTGGTCAGCCGAGAATCCTGGCAGAAAACCCATGGTTGACTGAGAACCTTGATTTGACAGAAAACCAATGTTTTCGGCCGAGAACCATGTAGACCGAGAACATCATAGCCGAAAACCACATGGCCGAGAACCATGTAGACCGAGAACACCATGGCCGAAAACCACAGATTGGCCGAAAACCCCCAGCCCAGCTCGTCATTCCACTTTTATGATTTCTACATTGCTCAGTTATTGATCTAAGGTTCAAATCATGAACTTTTAACCTCCTATCATCATCATTCATAATCGTTGCACCCCCGTCACTATACTATCATCTAGATCTAACCCGTTTTAGGCATAAAGCTTGGACCTTTATACATTTAAAACGTTCTAGGCTAGATCTAGGGTTCCTTTATGAACCGTTTATACCTATGAGTCCATTTCATCCATTTAAATTATCAAGTTTGTATTTTTATGGAACATCTAGGTCCAATCTACTCTAGGGTCAAGTTTCATGGCAAAACGTTCATAAAAACATAAACTTTATGGTTAAAGCACATACCTTTAAGTGTATTTAGGCTTCGGGTTAGCTTGTTTACGAACTAGGATCTTGTGTTTATCTTGTATATGAAGATCTATCTATTTCAACTTGATTTCGGTCTTGGGTGCCTCCTTTTTCTCTTGCGGCTGGAAATGGAAGGTTGTGTGTGTGTGTTATGGAGGTGTAGGGAGAATAAGATGGAAAAGATGGATGGAAATGGAAAGGATTAGAGTTTAAGGAGTATTTATACTCCCTTAAGCCCATGGACCTAAGGCCCATCTTTCCTTTTTGGTCCATAATTACCTCCATCTAATTTATCTACTTATCTTACCATCTTTACTATTCTATCATTTATTTATTAACTCCAGTAAACTTTCCGTCATAAAATAAATATAAAATATTATTATTTGAATTTTAGGATGTTACACTGTGACATCCTTTAATGGTGAAAAATTAAAAGAAAAGACAGAAATAGACAATGAAAAAAGGATATATATTAAAAAGAAAAAGGAATTACAGAAAACTATAAAAGAGCTTAAAAGTTTAATATCAATAAAAGGTGTTGATAATTGGAAAAAAAAGTATATTAGAACTACTTAGTGTGGGGCAGTAAGTCTGTTAGTAGTAAGCCCTAAACACATTGAATGAAGGCATGTAAGTCCGAATTGTGTTGCATGTAAGTCCATAGTTCAAATTGTATTGTTTGCAAAGTATCTTAAAAGGTTAGTCTATCTGAAATGTTTTTTGACCAATCATTAGGTGGTCGGAGTCAATTCGAGGCGAGCTAGATAAAGCTAAATATGTTTTAAGAATTTATATGAGGCATCATTATTCTCATAAGTGGGGACTACACACATTCTATGCCTAATCATAACTAAATCAGTATCATAAGATTCTGAAAACACATGTGTAGTTTAAAAGTGGATTAATATATCTGCTGTCAATCTGACTTAGAGTTGTAGTAACAACCAAAATAGAAATGTTGCAAAAATTATGTTAGTGAATGTGATTCCATGTTTCGATCTTTCTCATAAATATATTTAAGGCTTATGTTTAGTATTTGCAATTTTCATCATAGAAAAATACAAAACATTGTGTATTTATTTTCGTAATATTAAAATATATGAAAACGCAAAAACATTATAAGTTTTTATTGGGTCCATACATATTAAACCTATTTTTTATACAAAATCACGTGTTTTTTTGTCAAGGTCGTTCATGAAAAGTTCGTTGGAAACTTGGGACTTAAACAAATCATATACAAGTTAAGGGACTGAAATTGGTATTTTATGAAAATTCAAGATTAAAAAAATAAAATTTCAGAGTTTTCTACAAATACTTCAAACCAAGTGCAGGTTTTGAAACAGACGATTCTTCTTTGACCTTCGAGAACGTATCTGAACGAGCCGTATTCGTTCTAAGATTTGTGCAGTTGTACATGAACAGGTAGATCAAGTGTGCTGGGTTGCAGAGACTGAAGTTGTAGATGCTGAAGCACTTAAAGTTCAAGTCCAATCTCGTTCAAGCTCTTGGATCAAGACAAGTACTAAATTTCGAGAAATAAAGATGAAGCAAAGAACCTGGTGAAGGTGCCTCGACATACTCAATCTTAGAGTAAGATTGTAGGGCTAATATTCTATATCATCATTAGGTTTGTGTATGTCTTTCAGGTTGCTTATAGTGAGTTTAATACGTACTTAGTACATTTATTTTGTAAGATAAAAGCCCATTGGGTAAGCCTACTTGGGCCCATGAAATGAAAACCTAGGAGAAGTGGTGACCCAATAAAAGCGTCACTATCACCCATTTCTCCTAACAACTTCTTACAAAACTTCATCTTTTTCTCTCCTTTTGTGTTGGCAAAGCTAAGATCCGAGTGTTATTAGTGATTTCCACTAGCTAACAACACGGATTTATCCGAGTAAAGTTATGAGATCCATTAAATAGGACCTACATTCACCCTTAATTGTTATCCTTTAATCTAGTTATTAACTTAATACTAAAAAATCCATGTGTTTAACTTTATATCAAATAATAAGTAAAAGAAACCGTTTCACTATTAGACTATCAACCGTGTAACTGATAACCTTTTTAATTATTTCTCCGAATAATTAACTACTAGTTATTTCACAAAATCTATATTACATATAAAACATATTGGATGAACAAAATGGTTATTTGACAACTTTAAGACATCGTAAAAGAAAACGTCGTTAAAATTAAATGTGCATTCCCACCGATGACTTCAATACTTCTTTCTAGCCAGAATTTCACTCCTAAGAGCGTACATATTCCCTAGACATTAACGGTGTAAGCCTTCAGTTGAATGTCAAATCATTGCTAGCCTTCAATTAAATTCTTTACCCTTCCATCTGCAGGGTGATTGAATCTCCCATCCGTTTTAAATGAGCCCTACTTTAAGCCATTCCCAAGTCGATTGCCAATCAGAAACATCCTGATACGCCGTCGTCGTTCCCTTCCCATACCCTCCGGTGGCTCATACGATGGATTATAAAAAAGGTTCCAGATCTATATGTTTCGTTAATTCTATTTCAATTATTTTTCTAGTTGTTATTTATTTACATTTTGTTATTGTTAACAATATTTTATATAATCGTTGCGATTTGACTGTGTCGCCAAATGTTGTCTACATTAAGGTTTTATGGAATTCTTTTTTATCATATATGTTAGTTGTGGTGTGCAATGAAACCTTTTTTTAATCTGATTTCTTTCTTTTGAGGAAAGGTTGTACTTTTTTTGTCATTGCAGGCAACCTGTTTCAGAGTACAAGTTAAATGAGATCACTGGAAGTGGAATATTTATAGCCAGTAGAGGGACTGATGTAGAATAGGACCTTCCAAAGTGCTTTTCGCTTAAACTCGCTCACCGCTCGGTCGAAAATTGCTCGCTCGATTGTAAACGAGCCGCTTTTCTCGGTTCGGTTTGCAAACGAGCCAAGCAACGAGAAAATGTGCTTTCGATTCATTTCGGCTCGAATATTTTTAGTGGATTTTATATGTAATTATATATAGATTGAATTATTTTGATTAAATTTATTATATATAATAAATATACATATAATTATTTGAATGTGAAATGAAGCATGAAGCTCATTAAAATAGTCCAGTCTAATGCAAAAGCCCGTATAACTTAGAAAAACAGCTAAAAGTAAACCCTAATTGTCAAATGTATCATCGTTGTTCTGATGTTCACTGCTTTTCCTCTCTTCGTCTCTTCTCATTGTTTCAACCCTAATACAAAATTTCCTGTCATCTGCTCACTTGTTCGCTCATCTACATGTCCGATAACCTAATCAAATCTAAGATGCTTACATATAACAGTAATTTCGTTATCTCGTATTGATGTGTAATTATATTCATATCTATTAATCAGTTAAATTTAGGTTATTTTTTTTATGCCTACTTGAATTGTTATTAGGTAGTTATATCCTACGATTTGCCATTGAAATTGTTTGCAGTTTGTTTATAGTTTTAGCATCTTACTTAATCAAGATAAAGTAACAATAATAAGCTTCAATAGATTAAAATTTATACTATTGTGCACTGGCTTGAACAAATTCAAGTTGAAATATGCAATAATGTTTTAATATATCCATTTTTTTTATTTATTTTTTTGCATGATTCTTTCTTCTGTTTGGATTTTGCTGATGTTTTGGTTGAATTATTTGTATATTTACAACTCAAGGTACAAACATAACCATATATTTTAGTTCTACTTATTATATTTTTCTATACAAAAAGTAATAAATAAGGTTGTTTATATAAGAACTGATAATATTAAGAATTTTACTTAAATTTGTAGAATGTCTAATTGGTGGGATTGGGAGTAATGATCATGTTGATTTAAGTGATAAATAAAGTGTGGATTTAGTTGATGAAGTGACACATGAGTTTAATGAGCTTGAAGTAAATGATGTCTATATAGATGACTCAAGACGCAGGACTCTATATCATGTTTGGGTGTATTTTGTAGTTATTGTAAAATAGTACATAAGCAAAATGGTGAAGAAATGTATGTGCAAACATTGTAAAAAGAGATCATTTTAGTGTTAGACATCCTACGACATCTCTTACGCGACACATGGCTCATTGTTAATTTATCCAATGAATGGTCATAAAGCCAATTGACAAATGGTATATCTTGATTATGTTAAATGTTTTACTAATATTATGTAGTTAGAAAACATTAATATTGGTTTTGTAGCATTGCTTTTGTAAGGCTATGAAAATTGACATTAATATTTAATGTAGTTTTAAAACACCTGCTGTGATTTGCATATGTTATCAATTCTAAAATTTTTCTTTCTTTTCACATTTTAACAGGAAACATATTGGTGAAAGTTGGTGTTGTGGAAGTGAGAGTTGATGGCTTGATGCGAACCCTTTTGTTGAGCTTATTTAGTGTTTAAGTGATTTTGAACGTGTGTAACATCCCGAAATTTCAAAGAATAATAATTGTTATATTATTTATTATGATGGGAAAGTTTGCTTGAGTTAGTAAAGAAATAAGAAAATAATAAAGATGGAAGAGTAAGTAGGCTAATTAGATGGAATTAATTATGGACCAAGACGGAAAAGATGGGCCTTAGGTCCATGGGCTTAAGGGAGTATAAATACCCCTTAAACCCTAATCCTTTCCATTTCCATCCATTCCACACCGTAGCCTACACCATCAAAACACACAATTAAGCCAAACACCCTCTAACCTTGCGGCCAAGATCCAAAACCCAAAACCGAGTATAGAGATATTAGATCTCTGATTATTACGAGCAAGAAACAAGTCCAAGATCACGTATTTAAGCCAACCATAGATAGAAGTGTATCATAAAGGTACGTTTTAGCTTAAAGATTACATTTTTATAGTCCGTTAGCCCTAAGGATTGATACGAAGGAAGATCGGTCATCCTTACGCAATAAAAATGTAACCTTGATGTTAAAGATGAACTTAATCAACTCGTTACTTAAAGACCTAGTTAAAACGGGTTTGAATTGATAAAGGTTCAAGTTTTATGCCAAAAATAGGTTGGATCTTGATAAGGAAATACTAACGGATGTAAAACGGTTAGGATGAGTAGAAAAGGTGGTTAAAACCAATGATATGGACCATAAAGCAGCTAACTGAGCTAGGGTGGAAATGAAAAGATAGAAAATAGGAACTGAAAGCATCAGACATGAGTTCTCGGTCAACACGAGTTCTCGGTGACCTGAGTTCTCGGTCAACACGGTTTCTCGGTCAACACGAGTTCTCGGTGACCTGGTTCTCGGTCAGCATGAGTTCCTGGTAAAATGCAAGTTCTCGGTCAGTGTGGGTTCTCGGTTGCAAGGGTTCTCTGCCTAGAGTTTTCGGTCACTCAGTTTTCTGTAAGACTTTGGGCCTGGTCCCAGTTGGGCCAGATGCCATAAGGGAAAATTGGGCCTGACTTAACTAAGTCCACAAGATGCTAAGCCATATCCTAAGTTAAAACAAAACTAGCCCATCATCATAAACTAAACAAATGAGCCCAACCTTGACAACACGTTGGTCAACTAAAATGCCAACTTAACTACTTATTCAGTTAATTAACAAATATATATTAAACAGTTAGCCGTGCACAATTAAAGAAATGGATTACTATTTTCTCTGAGCGTAACTGGATCCATGTGAGTTTCTAGCCCAACTTTCTTGTTATGTTTTCCGGCTGTGTGCATACTCGATGTGTTTAGTTAATACACTTACCTTAAGTGGTAAGTTTATGCTATGTGAAGGTTTATGAATGACGTATGTATGATATATGATTGTCTATGAATGATGTATGTATGATATATGAATGATATAAAAAGATTAAGAGTATGTAAGAAAGTATATATATATATATATATATATATATATATATATATATATATATATATATATATATAAAAGAAAAGGAAGGTATGTATGAATTGACGGCAAGAGGGTCGCAGACCCTAATAATATTTGTGAAGAAGGGTGGAAGACCCTAATAATTTCTGTGAAGGAGGGTGGCAGACCCTAATAATATCTGTGAGGTTTTAGGGTGAAAGGCTTTTTAAAACTTATAAGTATGTATGTAAAGTAAGATAAATTATGAAAGTACGAAAGAAAGAAAGGATGAAAGAAAGAATGAAGGTATATACTTATGTATGTACGAAAGAAAGAACTGTTTATGTAAGTAATATGTATCTTCGGATACGTATAAGTAAGTATGTGAATATATTGTATGTTACATGCTTTAACTAGAACTCACTCAGCGTAGCTGACTTTTTGTATACACGCAGGTGAATAGATTGAAACAGTTGGCTTGAGGGGCGGACACATGGCATCATCTGCAGGGACTGGCATCCAGAGAAGATTCGTCACGAAGTTTAAATAGACTACGTTATGTTTTATTTTAAAAGACAAGTTTGATTGTTTGTAACGAATGATTTAAGTTTTATTATTTATGCGAAAGTTTTTTAATTAACTCTGATATTTAGAACTGTGTTTATGAGTAAATACAACACCCAATGTAGGGCACCGGGAGCGGGGCCTTACAACATGTAGGAATTATTTTGTTTCGAATGGTGTTGTTTTATACGTATTAACTCTGATATTAAACTTTTGATGTCTTATTTGTTCATATTTACTCGAATGCTGCATACTTTTACTATTATTTTTAATTCGAGCCAAATCGAGCAGAACCGAGCTGCATTGTAAACCAAGCGAGTTCGAGCAAGGCTTTTATGCTCGTTTCTTTAAATTCGAACTGAACCGAGCTGCACGGTTTTAATTCGAGCCGAGTGTGAGCAGACTCTCGCTTGGTTCGGCTCGGTTCATGAACAACCATAATGTAGAAGAAGCAGATGCTACTAACTCCACTCAAACTAATAAAATTGGATTAAAACTGAATCAGGTAACTAATTTATACCCTCAATGTGCAAATTTATTTATCACATTTCACTATTTAGAGGTAAGAAAATGCAAGAATAATAATTGTTACAACCATATATTTGCATATTTACAACTCAAGGTACAAACATAACCATATATTTTAGTTCTACTTATTATATTTTTCTATACAAAAAGTAATAAATATGGTTGTTTATATAAGAACTAATAATATTAAGAATTTTACTTAAATTTGTAGAATGTCTAATTGGTGGGATTGGGAGTAATGATCATGTTGATTTAAGTTATGAATAAAGTGTGGATTTAGTTGATGAAGTGACACATGAGTTTAATGAGCTTGAAGTAAATGATGTCTATATAGATGACTCAAGACGCAGGACTCTATATCATGTTTGGGTGTATTTTGTAGTTATTGTAAAATAGTACAAAGGCAAAATGGTGAAGAAATGTATGTGCAAACATAGTAAAAAGAGATCATTTTAGTGTTAGACATCCTACGACATCTCTTAAGCGACACATGGCCCATTGTTAATTTATCCAATGAATGGTCTTAAAGCCAATTGACAAATGGTATATCTTGATTATGTTAAATGTTTTACTAATATTATGTAATTAGAAAACATTAATATTGGTTTTGTAGCATTGCTTTTATAAGGCTATGAAAATTGACATTAATATTTAATGTATTTTTGAAACACCTGCTGTGATTTGCATATGTTATCAATTCTAAATTTTTTATTTCTTTTCACATTTTAACAGGAAACATATTGGTGAAAGTTGGTGTTGTGGAAGTGCGAGTTGATGGCTAGATGCGAACCCTTCTATTGAGCTTATTTAGTGTTTCAGTGATTTTGAACGTGTGTAACATCCCAAAATTTCAAAGAATAATAATTGTTATATTATTTATTATGATGGGAAAATTTGCTTGAGTTAGTAAAGAAATAATAAAATAATAAAGATGGAAGAGTAAGTAGGCTAATTAGATGGAATTATTTATGGACCAAGACGGAAAAGATGGGCCTTAGGTCCATGGGCTTAAGGGAGTGTAAATACCCCTTAAACCCTAATCCTTTCCATATCCATCCATTCCACACCATAGCCTACACCATAAAAACACACAGTTAAGCCAAACACCCTCTAACCATGCGGCCAAGATCCAAAACCCAAAACCGAGTATAGAGATATTAGATCTCTGATTATTACGAGCAAGAAACAAGTCCAAGATCACGTATTTAAGCCAACCATAGATAGAAGTGTATCATAAAGGTACGTTTTAGCTTAAAGATTACATTTTTATAGTCCGTTAGCCCTAAGGATTGATACGAAGGAAGATCGGTCATCCTTACGCAATAAAAATGTAAACTTGATGTTAAAGATGAACTTAATCAACTCGTTACTTAAAGACCTAGTTAAAACGGGTTTGAATTGATAAAGGTTCAAGTTTTATGCCAAAAATAGGTTGGATCTTGATAAGGAAATACTAACGGATGTAAAACGGTTAGGATGAGTAGAAAAGGTGGTTAAAACCAATGATATGGACCATAAAGCAGCTAACTGAGCTAGGGTGGAAATGAAAAGATAGAAAATTGGAACTGAAAGCATCAGACATGAGTTCTCAGTCAACTCGAGTTCTCGGTAACCTGGTTCTCGGTCAGCATGAGTTCCCAGTAAAATGCAAGTTCTCGGTGTGGGTTCTCGGTTCCAAGGGTTCTCTGCCTAGAGTTTTCGGTCACTCAGTTTTCTGTAAGACTTTGGGCCTGGTCCTAGTTGGGCCAGATGCCATAAGGGACAATTGGGTCTGACTTAACTAAGTCCACAAGATGCTAAGCCATATCCTAAGTTAAAACAAAACTAGCCCATCATCATAAACTAAACAAATGAGCCCAACCTTGACAACACTTAGGTCAACTAAAATGCCAACTTAACTACTTATACAGTTAATTAACAAATATATATTAAACAGTTAGCCGTGCACAATTAAAGAAATAGATTACTATTTTCTCTGAGCGTAACCGGATCCATGTGAGTTTCTAGCCCAACTTTCTTGTTATGTTTTCCTGCTGTGTGCATACTCGATGTGTTTAGTTAATACACTTACCTTAATTGGTAAGTTTATGCTATGTGAAGGTTTATGAATGACGTATGTATGATATATGATTGTCTATGAATGATGTATGTATGATATATGAATGATGTAGAAAAGATTAAGAGTATGTAAGAAAGTCTTTATATATATATATGTAAAAGAAAAGGAATGTATGTATGAATTGACTGCAAGAGGGTGGCAGACCCTAATAATATCTGTGAAAAAGGGTGGAAGACCCTAATAATATCTGTGAAGGAGGGTGACAGACCTTAATAATATTTGTGAGGTTATAGGGCGAAAGACTCTTTAAAACGTATAAGTATGTATATAAAGTAAGATAAATTATAAAAGTACGAAAGAAAGAAAGGATGAAAGTAGGAATGAAGGTACATACTTATGTTTGTACGAAAGAAAGAACGAACAGGTTATGTAAGTAATATGTATTTTCGGATACGTATAAGTAAGTATGTGAATATATTGTATGTTACATGCTTTAACTAGAACTCACTCAGCGTAGCTGACTTTTAGTATGCACGCAGGTGAATAGATTGAAACAGTTGGCTTGAGGGGCGGACACATGGCATCATCTGAAGGGACTGGCATAGAAGATTCGTCATGAAGTTTAAATAGACTACGTTATGTTTTATTTTAAAAGACAACTTTGAATGTTTGTAACGAATGATTTAAGTTTTATTATTTCCGCGAAAGTTTTAATTAACTCTTATATTTAGAACTGTGTTTATGAGTAAATACAACACTCAATGTAGGGCACCGGGAGCGGGGCCTTACAACATGTAGGACTTATTTTGTTTCGAATGGTGTTGTTTTATACGTATTAACTCTGATATTAAACTTTTGATGTGTTGTTTGTTCATATTTAATCGAATGCTGCATACTTTTATTATTATATTTAATTCGAGCCAAATCGAGCAGAATGGAGCTGCATTGTAAACCAAGCGAGTTCTAGCAAGGCTTTTATGCTTGCTTCTTTAAATTCGAACCGAACTGAGCTGCTCGGTTTTAATTCGAGCCGAGTTTGAGCAGACTCTCGCTTGGTTCGGCTCGGTTCGTGAACAGCCCTAATGTAGAAGAAGCATATGCTACTAACTCCACTCAAACTAATAAAATTGGATTAAAATTGAATCAGGTGACTAATTTAAACCCTCAATGTGCAAATTTATTTATCTAATTTCACTATTTAGAGGTAAGAAAATGCAATTTTGGTTCTTGTGGATTGACCCAAATAACTCTATGATTTAACTACTTATATATATTTCAAGAAAAAACCTTAAACGAGCCTAAGCTAGGCTTGCGTTTGTGTGCAGTACTTTAGTTGATCCAAAGCTTAGCTCGAGCTCGGTTGTGCAGTGTGAAATTACTACACGGAAGTCTAAAAAAAATAAAACTTAAAAACAAATTATGCTCGTTTAAGGCTCGACAAGCCTAAGCGATCTTCCCATACTAATTTTAGGCTTGATAAAGGCTTGGCTCGTTTCAAGCTTTATATTGATCTGATCTCAAGTAGCTCGCAAGCAGCTTAGCTTGTTGGAACCCCTAGAAAATAGCTTTAAATTTAGAAACACTTAATCCTTGAATCTATTTTATTACATTATTTTAATCTAACCAAGCGTTATTTTTTATCAGCAAATAGTTGCTGGGATCAGTCACTTTTCATTTGGTGAAGAAGAGTCAGTGTCTCCTAAAAAGCACTTTATGAAGCTAAGCAGCTAGAAATAGGCGGTACATTAGATAACGAGTCGGATTCCAAATTGCGAAAACGGTTTTCAAATGCAAAGAATAAGGAGCTCAGGGCTTAAATATTCTCTACTTTGTTGGTATGATAATACATGCTTATTTTTCCAAATCTCAAACCCATAGAAGACTATGAGTAATTTTCTAAATTTGTTGTGATTTGTGATTTTTGTTTTCAGTATTTAACTAACCAAAGCAGACCTAATTACATCCAACCTACTTTCAGGATGACTAATTATGTTGTTAGATTTGGCAATACTACACAAAGCGTGCCTGAAGCCTGAATTTGTTATTGTAATTCTTATCTTGTTTACGTAATTATGAGTTTCCTATTGCATTTCTTATATCAACATAACCAAATTTTCTTCTATTTCAATAAGTCTTTGATGCTAGATAATAATAATAATAATAATAATAATAATAATAATAATAATAATAATAATAATAATAATAATAGTGATGATGATAATGTAGATTGTATATGATTATAATTTTGTTTTGCATAGCGGTTACGCACAGATGGTGACATGGTTTGTACTTAACTATATAATATATGGATTTGAACCTGAGCTTTGTAATTGTCAGTGCAATCTGTTTTGTTTATGTGATAATACGGCTTTTATATTCTAATAGAAAGTCCCCTATGTGTATGTTAATATATATACTTTTTTGTCATTTATACGTCTGATAATGTTGTTATGAGTTTGTATGATTTTAGAGTTTTGTTTGATTTCATAATATAATCAGGATACATGGTAGTAGTTTGCTGGTTCAGTTGTGTGTGTCTTTTTTTGTAATTTCTTGTTGGTGTTAATGTTATTTAAAAATGATACCATTTATAATGATATATGAATTATGTTTGACTCTCTAAAAGACAAACGGCATAAGTTAATATGTTTTTTTCCCTTTTGACAATTTCATTTGGTGCATTAGGTGTATTTTTTTTGTTTTTGCTTTATTTCTTTATTGCCCTTTAATTTTGCTTAACAAACGAGTCTTAGGATTACAAACCTTCATGAAAAAAAGGATTCCAATCTTTCCTTTAAATCGCGTCTACCTACAATATGGTCTTTTTGACTTTAAAAGTCTACAATATGATTAGCTTATATATTTTCTGGCAGTTATTCTCATTCTCTTTTAGCGGTCACACATTTTATTCATAGCCTACTATGAGTGCCTTTGTTCTAAATGAGTATTATATATTATGATATTTGGATTATAGAATTCAGTGTTTATTAGTTAGATTTCAAAAATAATGGTGTATTGTTTGAAAATAAGCTTTTGGCAACTGTGTTACAATTATGTTTACACACCAAGTGCTTAATTACTCAATTAAGCATTTTTTTTTAGTTTTTATATTTTACAATTCTAAATTAGAACACATGTATTGTATAATGTATACCTTTTTTAAATTATAAAAACAAATATCTTGATGGGCTAATTTATGAACCGTCATGTCATCTAGCTAGATAGATTGAAATAAATAACCAGCTCTAACTTTGTGTACATCAGCATCAAGACCATATAAGGGATGACCTGTCAAGGAGAAAGATGACCACGAACAACATTTTAGACGATCATGATATGTACATAAAAGCCCCCTGGTAGCATAACAAACCGAACCTCTACAGACTGAATTCTCGTTGTGTCCCCGTCATAACCCGCGGACTCTCTCACCAGTAATTAATAACTTATGTATTAAATTTGTGTCTGGTATACTATAATATTTAACAATTAAATATTATTATCTGTTTGTTGTACAAAATGTAACTTTTTGGATCATACCTCAATAGGAACGATCAATTAATGATGTTCACCCGTTCAATAACCAACAAGTATAAGTACGTTACATCAACAACACTAAATCCAAACAATAAATTGGTAAGAGCCCAAAACGTACAATATCATCACACATGCAACTTATGATCAAAGCGACACATATTAGGTTAATATGGGTTAGCTTAGTTACGGTAATGTCGCTAAACTCAAAAATTTTAACTAGTACATGCCTTGAATACTCATATAGCTTATTGTATAAATAGTAACATACTTGATACGACGTTTATTCGTTTTGTAGAACTCATGTGTTGCAACAGCGAGTCGACGTGAATTTTATTGGTTTTGTTATGTTTGTGACGGTGCTAGAACTAAAAGAAATTGTATACCGGATGACACAAATAATAACATATTTATAACGGCGTTTACTAGGTCGGTAATATTTAAGGGTCGTGGCGACCACGTCAACGCGACTTTTGTCGGTTTCGGTTACCCAACCTTCTTTGAATAATGAAAACCTTGTTAAGTTGTGAAATCTCATCAAACACATTAATTAGTCGACCTATACTATATATTAAATCACATTTTAAAATAAAATTTATCTAGTCATGGGGGATACGTTATAGCCTACCCCGTCCAAACCTTTATAATCCTTTTAATAATACAAGCGTCGCTGCAAGTAAGCAAGGCTTTAGCGTAGTTTTTATTGATATGTTGAATTATGTAATGCTCTATTTGTATTTATGTAATTATTTAGTTTCTTGTTTTTTATTTAACTTTGAATTATATTTTACTATTTGAACATATAAAAAATTATATTTAAAAGGTAATTTGATTTATATAGATTAGTTGTAGAAGTAGATAATAATGTGACGACAACGTAGTGTATGTTTGAAAAACGGTGTATCATTTAATGTGGTGGTTAGTAAGGGCTTTGATCAAAGTGGGATGCTCTTTAGATGTTCCTCATTGTTTGTTATGCATCCACACCCGATCCCATGAAAATGAGGACTGCTTGTTTGATATTCGGAAAAGTTTATGGAAGATAGTAAAAAGACAAGTAAAACTGAACACATGTCTCTCGGTTGAAATTTAATTAAGGTTTTACATGTTAACTTCAAAAATGCATTACCTCAGAAGCAAGCTCTAATAACCTAAACAAAGAACTCGGTATAAACTTCCTAGCAAACAAGAAACACACCCTTGTAGGTTCTCCATTGTACATACACTCGGTTCCATTCTGCATTTGTTTCAATAAATCAACTGTCACTTCCCACCTTCCAAACCTGTAGGGATGAGGTCCACCTTTAGACCAGTCAACATATGTCAATGATCGATCCGAATTTATGAGCGGGTACTCAATATTCAAGAATGTTGGGATGTAATGTTCATCTGAGTAACAAGCGGGCTTGCAGTAGTCTCGAAACAATGGGTAGTATTTCTTGTCACATATGACCTCTAGGGCTAGGTGACGGTCCACTTCAAACCACTGGGACCCTTTTCGCCATTGTTGTAATGTGACCACTGGTTCCATGTTATGGTCATATCGTCCACGCCCGACGGGCCCTTCTTGGTCATAACACTCAACAAAAGTTTTTCTGGAGTTGATGAGATATGAGTAAATGGTTGAGAAGTTGTAGAGGGGAATGCATGCCTCAGAAAGAAGGATAAATCTTTCATTTGAGAAATCAAGCAATGCGCTTGCTAGCAGCCGTCGCTCGGCTTCCACCATGCTTATTTCTCCCCATGTAACGACCTGCACACATAATAAAATATAGGACGTGTTTTATTGTTCAATTCATATATAATTTTGGTGAACTTCTATCATTACTAAATATATAATAAAAACGTACACTAAATGACTTAAGTAACATAAGTAATGTAGATATAGAATTCTTTAAGGTGACTAAGAACTTTAACCGTTCTATGTAGCATCAATTCAGTGTGAAATTAAAATTTATGCTAATTGAACTACAAAAATGCTGGTAACATTGGAATGGCATTCCAGCTAGGCTCTTGATGAGAATACGAGGGTTCAGATCCTGGTGTTGATTATATTATTGGTGGAATTTAGAAGTAGTAGTAGATGGGTGTTTGAGTTGTCGTTAAAACAAATAATAAATAAATAAATAAATAATAAATAAGAAAACTTAAGTTGTTAAAGTTAATAGTTAGAAAGTTACTAATGTCGTACAAAATATACAACTAATGCTCCCTAACTTTCCCCAAAAATGGATCATTTTCTCATATAAATTAAAATATAAATTGGTGCGCATCTCATATGTAACTTGATGAATATATTTGTGGATGTTGTGTCAGTATTTAGTTTCTTTTATTTCTACAGCCAATTTGTTGGGATATAAATGTATGAATAACCAAGAAGACAATCCAAATAAAAGAGAGGTTTAATCCGGTATATATGAGCATACCTCACTTGGAATTCTTCTTCCTTGAAACATAGGCTCCGGAGCCACTTCACCAACATAGTATGGTTGAGTATGAACGTAAATGGAGTAAAATCCTTTATAACCTCTAAAGAACCTAGCCCAAAGGGGAGACAAGGGTAACCTTCCTCTAACTAAGAACATGAAAGCAACCTTCGGAATCTTCTTGAATGGAGTCTTGCGTATTCTAGGCACCATCGACGCTCTCCAAACCAACTCTTCGTCCGTCATGCTGTGTAAAAATGCGCTTGATGCAGCGGGTCGTGGTGTTTCGGATTCCTCTTTTGGTTCTTCTTTAACACTCTTTTTGGTTGTGTTATTGACCACAATGTTTGTGGGGGAGGTGGTGCTCTGTTTTTGGGTTATCACTTGAGGATTTATAGGGTAGACTCTTGGTTGGTCTTCAAAATTGGAGGGAACTTCAAGTGAAAAGTATTGCTTCAGTTTTGAGTTTAAGGGTATACTATAAAGGCAAAAGATTAGTGTAGCCCCAAGCCCTATGCCACATACAAGTATCACAAAATAAAGGGCTAATGTTTTCAGATGCAGTTGTCTAATTTCTTTCTTCATCTAGAGACACAATACTAATCACAACTCCCAAAAGATCAAAACAAGAAATGCACCAATCAATTGCTTAGCATGAACTAGACTAGTTTTGAATGCTATTTACAGAATTCACTCTCTATCTTTATTTGATATGATCCTTTTGACACTAATCTCACCAGCCAGATCATGACACGCTACAACTATCGAACACTCGAAAAGATACGGTGCAACTCTGATCATAAAATGTGAAATGTAGATCAAGTAGAAGATGCAATATCCTTATGATCTAGGGATCAGTTCTTAACAAAGAAGTGTAAAAAAGGTGTAAATGCCTAATATGACAACCTTTTGATGTACCCAGAGAACATGCTAAATTTAATTGGAAAGAAGGTTCTTTCTTGTGATGAAAAATGACAAAATGATCGATGGAGCGTTGTGGAATCCACCCAAAGGAAGGCAACAACAAAATGATGATGATGGAAACGAGGAAAGAGATCGGCCAAAGAGAGGAGAGTGGTGCCATGTGGTGGTTACTAGTCCAAAAGTAGGTATCACATCCACAAATTAAGGGCTGCCAACAAGTTGTCTCATTACTTGGCAAGGTTACAATTTTTTTGGGTCTAGATGTTGACATCTAAAGAGACGAGAAGAAAGTCTCAAAAGATTTGATAACAAAAAATAAAGAACGCTAATATATTTTATTCTTCGGCTGGATGTTATAAAATAGTAATATGTTTTGTATTTGGTTTGTTTGGTGATATTTTCGGCACAAAATTATACCATCTATTATTATACATTTATAGTTCATCTTCACATTATAAAGCTATATGTAGTAGAGGGGCTACACAATGGGGCGACTTACGTCATGCATTCAGTCAGCAAATGGTAGTTTTCGTTTTACGGGTGTAGTGGGGTTGTAGCAATAATATACATACATATATACTACTCAAGATTACCCAAGCCATAGACTAAGTGCGGGTCATGTCACAACAAAAAAGGTCACATCATGGAGCACGACTGTGGCTACCCACGTATAAGGTTGGACTGACAAAAATTCAAGTCATCACAACCGTGCCAACTGTAAAGCCCAAGTCTCGGCAGCCCTACATTGGCGTTGGATTTACTCATAAACACAGTCCTAAATATCATAATGAATTAAAACTTGCGCTGAAAATAAAAAATTCAACCATTTGTTACAAATAACTAAAACTCTTTCAGATAACATTAACACTTGTCTTTCAAGTTCAAAACATAAAAACATAACATTACTTTTTCTTCTTCCAATGCCAGTTTTATTCTTTGATGTTATGTGTCCCACCTCAAACCAGCTGTTTCATTCTACTCACATGTGTGCATACTAAAAGTCAGCTACACTGAGTGAGTTCTAGTTTAACAAGTCACAGGTTATAGTCTTACACATAAAACATACGTATTCGTATACGAAGATGCTATTCTTACCTTCAAATTGTACTTACTTTCTTACTTCTTACATACTCTTTCATTACTCTTACATATACATATATCTACTCTTACACATTCTTACATAATCACACAATTATTCTTACATTCTTGCTCAAATGTTATAAGGGTTTGTTACCCTAACTCTTGCCCCCGATATCATAGAGTCGGCCATTCTACTCTTGCACATATATTATAAGGGTATGCTGCCCTAAGTCTAGCACCAATATCATAGAATCGGCCACTCTACTCTTGCATAAATAGTATAAGGGTCTTCCGCCCTAACTCTTGCACCGATATCATTGAGTCGGACACTCTACTCTTGCACATATATTATAAGGATCTTCCGCCCAAACTCTTTCCCAGATATTAGAAGGGTCTGCCACCTTGACTCCTGAATGTTACTCTTTACTTGACTCTTGCAATCGTACATAAGTAAGCATATTAAACAAACAGGGCAAACACTTATAACCATTCTTACATTCTTGCAATAGTTATCTACACA